>NW_028294245.1:0-42924 GCF_964341445.2 Mesoplodon mirus | reverse complement strand
GTTTGAATGACTCTCTACAAATACGGTAATAACTATGTTTTACGTTGCTTATGCTAATATGATATTCTGGTTTGAACTGACTCTCTACAAATACGGTAATAACTATATGCTAATGTTCCATTGGTTCGTTATTTATTTCAAGCTATTCTTTAGTTCGATTCATTGCGAATCTCTCTCCAGCTTCTGGTTTGAATGACTCTCTACAAATACGGTAATAACTATGTTTTACGTTGCTTATGCTAATATGATAGAAGCAGCATCGTACCTGTTTATTGTTCCATTGGTTCGTTATTTATTTCAAGCTATTCTTTAGTTCGATTCATTGCGAATCTCTCTCCAGCTTCTGGTTTGAATGACTCTCTACAAATACGGTAATAACTATGTTTTACGTTGCTTATGCTAATATGATAGAAGCAGCATAGTACCTGTTTATTGTTCCATTGGTTCGTTATTTATTTCAAGCTATTCTTTAGTTCGATTCATTGCGAATCTCTCTCCAGCTTCTCGTTTGAATAACTCTCTACAAATACGGTAATAACTATGTTTCTCGTTGCTAATGCTAATATGATAGAAGCAGCATCGTACCTGTTTATTGTTCCATTGGTTCGCTATTTATTTCAAGCTATTCCTTAGTTCGATTCATTGCGAATCTCTCTCCAGCTTCTGGTTTGAATGACTCTCTACAAATACGGTAATAACTATGTTTCTCGTTGCTTATGCTAATATGATAGAAGCAGCATCGTACCTGTTTATTGTTCCATTGGTTCGTTATTTATTTCAAGCTATTCTTTAGTTCGATTCATTGCGAATCTCTCTCCAGCTTCTGGTTTGAACGAGTCTCTACAAATACGGTAATAACTATGTTTTACGTTGCTAATGCTAATATGATAGAAGCAGCATCGTACCTGTTTATTGTTCCATTGGTTCGTTATTTATTTCAAGCTATTCTTTAGTTCGATTCATTGCGAATCTCTCTCCAGCTTCTCGTTTGAATGACTCTCTACAAATACGGTAATAACTATGTTTCTCGTTGCTATATAGAACAGCATCGTACCTGTTTATTGTTTCATTGGTTTGCTATTTATTTCAAGCTATTCTTTAGTTCGATTCATTGCGAATCTCTCTCCAGCTTCTCGTTTGAATGACTCTCTACAAATACGGTAATAACTATGTTTTACGTTGCTTATGCTAATATGATAGAAGCAGCATCGTACCTGTTTATTGTTCCATTGGTTCGTTATTTATTTCAAGCTATTCTTTAGTTCGATTCATTGCGAATCTCTCTCCAGCTTCTCGTTTGAATGACTCTCTACAAATACGGTAATAACTATGTTTCTCGTTGCTTATGCTAATATGATAGAAGCAGCATCGTACCTGTTTATTGTTCCATTGGTTCGTTATTTATTTCAAGCTATTCTTTAGTTCGATTCATTGCGAATCTCTCTCCAGCTTCTCGTTTGAATAACTCTCTACAAATACGGTAATAACTATGTTTCTCGTTGCTAATGCTAATATGATAGAAGCAGCATCGTACCTGTTTATTGTTCCATTGGTTCGCTATTTATTTCAAGCTATTCCTTAGTTCGATTCATTGCGAATCTCTCTCCAGCTTCTGGTTTGAACGACTCTCTACAAATACGGTAATAACTATGTTTTACGTTGCTTATGCTAATATGATAGAAGCAGCATCGTACCTGTTTATTGTTCCATTGGTTCGTTATTTATTTCAAGCTATTCTTTAGTTCGATTCATTGCGAATCTCTCTCCAGCTTCTGGTTTGAATGACTCTCTACAAATACGGTAATAACTATGTTTCTCGTTGCTTATGCTAATATGATAGAAGCAGCATCGTACCTGTTTATTGTTCCATTGGTTCGTTATTTGTTTCAAGCTATTCTTTAGTTCGATTCATTGCGAATCTCTCTCCAGCTTCTGGTTTGAACGACTCTCTACAAATACGGTAATAACTATGTTTTACGTTGCTAATGCTAATATGATAGAAGCAGCATCGTACCTGTTTATTGTTCCATTGGTTCGTTATTTATTTCAAGCTATTCTTTAGTTCGATTCATTGCGAATCTCTCTCCAGCTTCTCGTTTGAATGACTCTCTACAAATACGGTAATAACTATGTTTTACGTTGCTTATGCTAATATGATAGAAGCAGCATCGTACCTGTTTATTGTTCCATTGGTTCGTTATTTATTTCAAGCTATTCTTTAGTTCGATTCATTGCGAATCTCTCTCCAGCTTCTCGTTTGAATGACTCTCTACAAATACGGTAATAACTATGTTTCTCGTTGCTTATGCTAATATGATAGAAGCAGCATCGTACCTGTTTATTGTTCCATTGGTTCGTTATTTATTTCAAGCTATTCTTTAGTTCGATTCATTGCGAATCTCTCTCCAGCTTCTCGTTTGAATAACTCTCTACAAATACGGTAATAACTATGTTTCTCGTTGCTAATGCTAATATGATAGAAGCAGCATCGTACCTGTTTATTGTTCCATTGGTTCGCTATTTATTTCAAGCTATTCCTTAGTTCGATTCATTGCGAATCTCTCTCCAGCTTCTGGTTTGAACGACTCTCTACAAATACGGTAATAACTATGTTTTACGTTGCTTATGCTAATATGATAGAAGCAGCATCGTACCTGTTTATTGTTCCATTGGTTCGTTATTTATTTCAAGCTATTCTTTAGTTCGATTCATTGCGAATCTCTCTCCAGCTTCTGGTTTGAATGACTCTCTACAAATACGGTAATAACTATGTTTCTCGTTGCTTATGCTAATATGATAGAAGCAGCATCGTACCTGTTTATTGTTCCATTGGTTCGTTATTTGTTTCAAGCTATTCTTTAGTTCGATTCATTGCGAATCTCTCTCCAGCTTCTGGTTTGAACGACTCTCTACAAATACGGTAATAACTATGTTTTACGTTGCTAATGCTAATATGATAGAAGCAGCATCGTACCTGTTTATTGTTCCATTGGTTCGTTATTTATTTCAAGCTATTCTTTAGTTCGATTCATTGCGAATCTCTCTCCAGCTTCTCGTTTGAATGACTCTCTACAAATACGGTAATAACTATGTTTTACGTTGCTTATGCTAATATGATAGAAGCAGCATCGTACCTGTTTATTGTTCCATTGGTTCGTTATTTATTTCAAGCTATTCTTTAGTTCGATTCATTGCGAATCTCTCTCCAGCTTCTCGTTTGAATGACTCTCTACAAATACGGTAATAACTATGTTTCTCGTTGCTTATGCTAATATGATAGAAGCAGCATCGTACCTGTTTATTGTTCCATTGGTTCGTTATTTATTTCAAGCTATTCTTTAGTTCGATTCATTGCGAATCTCTCTCCAGCTTCTGGTTTGAATGACTCTCTACAAATACGGTAATAACTATGTTTCTCGTTGCTTATGCTAATATGATAGAAGCAGCATCGTACCTGTTTATTGTTCCATTGGTTCGTTATTTATTTCAAGCTATTCTTTAGTTCGATTCATTGCGAATCTCTCTCCAGCTTCTGGTTTGAATGACTCTCTACAAATACGGTAATAACTATGTTTTACGTTGCTTATGCTAATATGATAGAAGCAGCATCGTACCTGTTTATTGTTCCATTGGTTCGTTATTTATTTCAAGCTATTCTTTAGTTCGATTCATTGCGAATCTCTCTCCAGCTTCACGTTTGAATGACTCTCTACAAATACGGTAATAACTATGTTTTACGTTGCTTATGCTAATATGATAGAAGCAGCATCGTACCTGTTTATTGTTCCATTGGTTCGTTATTTATTTCAAGCTATTCTTTAGTTCGATTCATTGCGAATCTCTCTCCAGCTTCTCGTTTGAATAACTCTCTACAAATACGGTAATAACTATGTTTCTCGTTGCTAATGCTAATATGATAGAAGCAGCATCGTACCTGTTTATTGTTCCATTGGTTCGCTATTTATTTCAAGCTATTCTTTAGTTCGATTCATTGCGAATCTCTCTCCAGCTTCTCGTTTGAATGACTCTCTACAAATACGGTAATAACTATGTTTCTCGTTGCTTATGCTAATATGATAGAAGCAGCATCGTACCTGTTTATTGTTCCATTGGTTCGTTATTTGTTTCAAGCTATTCTTTAGTTCGATTCATTGCGAATCTCTCTCCAGCTTCTGGTTTGAACGACTCTCTACAAATACGGTAATAACTATGTTTTACGTTGCTAATGCTAATATGATAGAAGCAGCATCGTACCTGTTTATTGTTCCATTGGTTCGTTATTTATTTCAAGCTATTCTTTAGTTCGATTCATTGCGAATCTCTCTCCAGCTTCTCGTTTGAATGACTCTCTACAAATACGGTAATAACTATGTTTTACGTTGCTTATGCTAATATGATAGAAGCAGCATCGTACCTGTTTATTGTTCCATTGGTTCGTTATTTATTTCAAGCTATTCTTTAGTTCGATTCATTGCGAATCTCTCTCCAGCTTCTCGTTTGAATGACTCTCTACAAATACGGTAATAACTATGTTTCTCGTTGCTTATGCTAATATGATAGAAGCAGCATCGTACCTGTTTATTGTTCCATTGGTTCGTTATTTATTTCAAGCTATTCTTTAGTTCGATTCATTGCGAATCTCTCTCCAGCTTCTGGTTTGAATGACTCTCTACAAATACGGTAATAACTATGTTTCTCGTTGCTTATGCTAATATGATAGAAGCAGCATCGTACCTGTTTATTGTTCCATTGGTTCGTTATTTATTTCAAGCTATTCTTTAGTTCGATTCATTGCGAATCTCTCTCCAGCTTCTGGTTTGAATGACTCTCTACAAATACGGTAATAACTATGTTTTACGTTGCTTATGCTAATATGATAGAAGCAGCATCGTACCTGTTTATTGTTCCATTGGTTCGTTATTTATTTCAAGCTATTCTTTAGTTCGATTCATTGCGAATCTCTCTCCAGCTTCACGTTTGAATGACTCTCTACAAATACGGTAATAACTATGTTTTACGTTGCTTATGCTAATATGATAGAAGCAGCATCGTACCTGTTTATTGTTCCATTGGTTCGTTATTTATTTCAAGCTATTCTTTAGTTCGATTCATTGCGAATCTCTCTCCAGCTTCTCGTTTGAATAACTCTCTACAAATACGGTAATAACTATGTTTCTCGTTGCTAATGCTAATATGATAGAAGCAGCATCGTACCTGTTTATTGTTCCATTGGTTCGCTATTTATTTCAAGCTATTCTTTAGTTCGATTCATTGCGAATCTCTCTCCAGCTTCTGGTTTGAATGACTCTCTACAAATACGGTAATAACTATGTTTCTCGTTGCTTATGCTAATATGATAGAAGCAGCATCGTACCTGTTTATTGTTCCATTGGTTCGTTATTTATTTCAAGCTATTCTTTAGTTCGATTCATTGCGAATCTCTCTCCAGCTTCTCGTTTGAATAACTCTCTACAAATACGGTAATAACTATGTTTTACGTTGCTTATGCTAATATGATAGAAGCAGCATCATACCTGTTTATTGTTCCATTGGTTCGTTATTTATTTTAAGCTATTCTTTAGTTCGATTCATTGCGAATCTCTCTCCAGCTTCTCGTTTGAATGACTCTCTACAAATACGGTAATAACTATGTTTCTCGTTGCTTATGCTAATATGATAGAAGCAGCATCGTACCTGTTTATTGTTCCATTGGTTCGTTATTTATTTCAAGCTATTCTTTAGTTCGATTCATTGCGAATCTCTCTCCAGCTTCTGGTTTGAATGACTCTCTACAAATACGGTAATAACTATGTTTCTCGTTGCTTATGCTAATATGATAGAAGCAGCATCGTACCTGTTTATTGTTCCATTGGTTCGTTATTTATTTCAAGCTATTCTTTAGTTCGATTCATTGCGAATCTCTCTCCAGCTTCTCGTATTAAAGACTCTCTACAAATACGGTAATAACTATGTTTTACGTTGCTTATGCTAATATGATAGAAGCAGCATTGTACCTGTTTATTGTTCCATTGGTTCGTTATTTATTTCAAGCTATTCTTTAGTTCGATTCATTGCGAATCTCTCTTCAGCTTCTCGTTTGAATAACTCTCTACAAATACGGTAATAACTATGTTTCTCGTTGCTTATGCTAATATGATAGAAGCAGCATCATACCTGTTTATTGTTCCATTGGTTCGTTATTTATTTCAAGCTATTCTTTAGTTCGATTCATTGCGAATCTCTCTCCAGCTTCTCGTTTGAATGACTCTCTACAAATACGGTAATAACTATGTTTCTCGTTGCTTATGCTAATATGATAGAAGCAGCATCGTACCTGTTTATTGTTCCATTGGTTCGTTATTTATTTCAAGCTATTCTTTAGTTCGATTCATTGCGAATCTCTCTCCAGCTTCTCGTTTGAATAACTCTCTACAAATACGGTAATAACTATGTTTTACGTTGCTTATGCTAATATGATAGAAGCAGCATCGTACCTGTTTATTGTTCCATTGGTTCGTTATTTATTTCAAGCTATTCTTTAGTTCGATTCATTGCGAATCTCTCTCCAGCTTCTCGTTTGAATGACTCTCTACAAATACGGTAATAACTATGTTTTACGTTGCTTATGCTAATATGATAGAAGCAGCATCATACCTGTTTATTGTTCCATTGGTTCGTTATTTATTTTAAGCTATTCTTTAGTTCGATTCATTGCGAATCTCTCTCCAGCTTCTCGTTTGAATGACTCTCTACAAATACGGTAATAACTATGTTTTACGTTGCTTATGCTAATATTATAGAAGCAGCATCGTACCTGTTTATTGTTCCATTGGTTCGTTATTTATTTCAAGCTATTCTTTAGTTCGATTCATTGCGAATCTCTCTCCAGCTTCTCGTATTAATGACTCTCTACAAATACGGTAATAACTATGTTTTACGTTGCTTATGCTAATATGATAGAAGCAGCATTGTACCTGTTTATTGTTCCATTGGTTCGTTATTTATTTCAAGCTATTCTTTAGTTCGATTCATTGCGAATCTCTCTTCAGCTTCTCGTTTGAATAACTCTCTACAAATACGGTAATAACTATGTTTCTCGTTGCTTATGCTAATATGATAGAAGCAGCATCATACCTGTTTATTGTTCCATTGGTTCGTTATTTATTTCAAGCTATTCTTTAGTTCGATTCATTGCGAATCTCTCTCCAGCTTCTCGTTTGAATGACTCTCTACAAATACGGTAATAACTATGTTTTACGTTGCTTATGCTAATATGATAGAAGCAGCATCGTACCTGTTTATTGTTCCATTGGTTCGTTATTTATTTCAAGCTATTCTTTAGTTCGATTCATTGCGAATCTCTCTCCAGCTTCTGGTTTGAATGACTCTCTACAAATACGGTAATAACTATGTTTTACGTTGCTTATGCTAATATGATAGAAGCAGCATCGTACCTGTTTATTGTTCCATTGGTTCGTTATTTATTTCAAGCTATTCTTTAGTTCGATTCATTGCGAATCTCTCTCCAGCTTCTCGTTTGAATGACTCTCTACAAATACGGTAATAACTATGTTTTACGTTGCTTATGCTAATATGATAGAACCAGCATCGTACCTGTTTATTGTTCCATTGGTTCGTTATTTATTTCAAGCTATTCTTTAGTTCGATTCATTGCGAATCTCTCTCCAGCTTCTCGTTTGAATGACTCTCTACAAATACGGTAATAACTATGTTTTACGTTGCTTATGCTAATATGATAGAAGCAGCATCGTACCTGTTTATTGTTCCATTGGTTCGTTATTTATTTCAAGCTATTCTTTAGTTCGATTCATTGCGAATCTCTCTGCAGCTTCTCGTTTGAATGACTCTCTACAAATACGGTAATAACTATGTTTTACGTTGCTTATGCTAATATTATAGAAGCAGCATCGTACCTGTTTATTGTTCCATTGGTTCGTTATTTATTTCAAGCTATTCTTTAGTTCGATTCATTGCGAATCTCTCTCCAGCTTCTCGTTTGAATGACTCTCTACAAATACGGTAATAACTATGTTTTACGTTGCTTATGCTAATATGATAGAAGCAGCATCGTACCTGTTTATTGTTCCATTGGTTCGTTATTTATTTCATGCTACTCTTTAGTTCGATTCATTGCGAATCTCTCTCCAGCTTCTCGTTTGAATGACTCTCTACAAATACGGTAATAACTATGTTTCACGTTGCTTATGCTAATATGATAGAAGCAGCATCGTACCTGTTTATTGTTCCATTGGTTCGTTATTTATTTCAAGCTATTCTTTAGTTCGATTCATTGCGAATCTCTCTCCAGCTTCTCGTTTGAATGACTCTCTACAAATACGGTAATAACTATGTTTTACGTTGCTTATGCTAATATGATAGAAGCAGCATCATACCTGTTTATTGTTCCATTGGTTCGTTATTTATTTCAAGCTATTCTTTAGTTCGATTCATTGCGAATCTCTCTCCAGCTTCTCGTTTGAATGACTCTCTACAAATACGGTAATAACTATGTTTCACGTTGATAATGCTAATATTATAGAAGCAGCATCGTACCTGTTTATTGTTCCATTGGTTTGCTATTTATTTCAAGCTATTCTTTAGTTCGATTCATTGCGAATCTCTCTCCAGCTTCTCGTTTGAATGACTCTCTACAAATACGGTAATAACTATGTTTCTCGTTGCTAATGCTAATATGATAGAAGCAGCATCGTACCTGTTTATTGTTCCATTGGTTCGCTATTTATTTCAAGCTATTCTTTAGTTCGATTCATTGCGAATCTCTCTCCAGCTTCTCGTTTGAATGACTCTCTACAAATACGGTAATAACTATGTTTTACGTTGCTTATGCTAATATGATGGAAGCAGCATCGTACCTGTTTATTGTTCCATTGGTTCGTTATTTATTTCAAGCTATTCTTTAGTTCGATTCATTGCGAATCTCTCTCCAGCTTCTCGTTTGAATGACTCTCTACAAATACGGTAATAACTATGTTTTACGTTGCTTATGCTAATATGATAGAAGCAGCATCGTACCTGTTTATTGTTCCATTGGTTCGTTATTTATTTCAAGCTATTCTTTAGTTCGATTCATTGCGAATCTCTCTCCAGCTTCTCGTTTGAATGACTCTCTACAAATACGGTAATAACTATGTTTCTCGTTGCTTATGCTAATATTATAGAAGCAGCATCGTACCTGTTTATTGTTCCATTGGTTCGTTATTTATTTCAAGCTATTCTTTAGTTCGATTCATTGCGAATCTCTCTCCAGCTTCTCGTTTGAATAACTCTCTACAAATACGGTAATAACTATGTTTTACGTTGCTTATGCTAATATGATAGAAGCAGCATCGTACCTGTTTATTGTTCCATTGGTTCGTTATTTATTTCAAGCTATTCTTTAGTTCGATTCATTGCGAATCTCTCTCCAGCTTCTCGTTTGAATGACTCTCTACAAATACGGTAATAACTATGTTTTACGTTGCTTATGCTAATATTATAGAAGCAGCATCGTACCTGTTTATTGTTCCATTGGTTCGTTATTTATTTCAAGCTATTCTTTAGTTCGATTCATTGCGAATCTCTCTCCAGCTTCTCGTATTAAAGACTCTCTACAAATACGGTAATAACTATGTTTTACGTTGCTTATGCTAATATGATAGAAGCAGCATTGTACCTGTTTATTGTTCCATTGGTTCGTTATTTATTTCAAGCTATTCTTTAGTTCGATTCATTGCGAATCTCTCTTCAGCTTCTCGTTTGAATAACTCTCTACAAATACGGTAATAACTATGTTTCTCGTTGCTTATGCTAATATGATAGAAGCAGCATCATGCCTGTTTATTGTTCCATTGGTTCGTTATTTATTTCAAGCTATTCTTTAGTTCGATTCATTGCGAATCTCTCTCCAGCTTCTCGTTTGAATGACTCTCTACAAATACGGTAATAACTATGTTTTACGTTGCTTATGCTAATATTATAGAAGCAGCATCGTACCTGTTTATTGTTCCATTGGTTCGTTATTTATTTCAAGCTATTCTTTAGTTCGATTCATTGCGAATCTCTCTCCAGCTTCTCGTATTAAAGACTCTCTACAAATACGGTAATAACTATGTTTTACGTTGCTTATGCTAATATGATAGAAGCAGCATTGTACCTGTTTATTGTTCCATTGGTTCGTTATTTATTTCAAGCTATTCTTTAGTTCGATTCATTGCGAATCTCTCTTCAGCTTCTCGTTTGAATAACTCTCTACAAATACGGTAATAACTATGTTTCTCGTTGCTTATGCTAATATGATAGAAGCAGCATCATACCTGTTTATTGTTCCATTGGTTCGTTATTTATTTCAAGCTATTCTTTAGTTCGATTCATTGCGAATCTCTCTCCAGCTTCTGGTTTGAAAGACTCTCTACAAATACGGTAATAACTATGTTTCTCGTTGCTTATGCTAATATGATAGAAGCAGCATCATACCTGTTTATTGTTCCATTGGTTCGTTATTTATTTCAAGCTATTCTTTAGTTCGATTCATTGCGAATCTCTCTCCAGCTTCTCGTTTGAATAACTCTCTACAAATACGGTAATAACTATGTTTTACGTTGCTTATGCTAATATGAAAGAAGCAGCATCGTACCTGTTTATTGTTCCATTGGTTCGTTATTTATTTCAAGCTATTCTTTAGTTCGATTCATTGCGAATCTCTCTCCAGCTTCTCGTTTGAATGACTCTCTACAAATACGGTAATAACTATGTTTTACGTTGCTTATGCTAATATGATAGAAGCAGCATCGTACCTGTATATTGTTCCATTGGTTCGTTATTTATTTCAAGCTATTCTTTAGTTCGATTCATTGCGCATCTCTCTCCAGCTTCTCGTTTGAAAGACTCTCTACAAATACGGTAATAACTATGTTTTACGTTGCTTATGCTAATATGATAGAAGCAGCATCGTACCTGTTTATTGTTCCATTGGTTCGTTATTTATTTCAAGCTATTCTTTAGTTCGATTCATTGCGAATCTCTCTCCAGCTTCTCGTTTGAATAACTCTCTACAAATACGGTAATAACTATGTTTTACGTTGCTTATGCTAATATGATAGAAGCAGCATCGTACCTGTTTATTGTTCCATTGGTTCGTTATTTATTTCAAGCTATTCTTTAGTTCGATTCACTGCGAATCTCTCTCCAGCTTCTGGTTTGAATGACTCTCTACAAATACGGTAATAACTATGTTTTACGTTGCTTATGCTAATATGATAGAAGCAGCATCGTACCTGTTTATTGTTCCATTGGTTCGCTATTTATTTCAAGCTATTCTTTAGTTCGATTCATTGCGAATCTCTCTCCAGCTTCTCGTTTGAATGACTCTCTACAAATACGGTAATAACTATGTTTTACGTTGCTTATGCTAATATTATAGAAGCAGCATCGTACCTGTTTATTGTTCCATTGGTTCGTTATTTATTTCAAGCTATTCTTTAGTTCGATTCATTGCGAATCTCTCTCCAGCTTCTCGTTTGAATGACTCTCTACAAATACGGTAATAACTATGTTTTACGTTGCTTATGCTAATATTATAGAAGCAGCATCGTACCTTTTTTGTTGTTCCATTGGTTCGTCATTTATTTCAAGCTATTCTTTAGTTCGATTCATTGCGAATCTCTCTCCAGCTTCTCGTTTGAAAGACTCTCTACAAATACGGTAATAACTATGTTTCTCGTTGCTAATGCTAATATGATAGAAGCAGCATCGTACCTGTTTATTGTTCCATTGGTTCGTTATTTATTTCAAGCTATTCTTTAGTTCGATTCATTGCGAATCTCTCTCCAGCTTCTCGTTTGAATGACTCTCTACAAATACGGTAATAACTATGTTTTACGTTGCTTATGCTAATATGATAGAAGCAGCATCGTACCTGTTTATTGTTCCATTGGTTCGTTATTTATTTCAAGCTATTCTTTAGTTCGATTCATTGCGAATCTCTCTCCAGCTTCTGGTTTGAATGACTCTCTACAAATACGGTAATAACTATGTTTTACGTTGCTTATGCTAATATGATAGAAGCAGCATCGTACCTGTTTATTGTTCCATTGGTTCGCTATTTATTTCAAGCTATTCTTTAGTTCGATTCATTGCGAATCTCTCTCCAGCTTCTCGTTTGAATGACTCTCTACAAATACGGTAATAACTATGTTTCTCGTTGCTAATGCTAATATGATAGAAGCAGCATCGTACCTGCTTATTGTTCCATTGGTTCGTTATTTATTTCAAGCTATTCTTTAGTTCGATTCATTGCGAATCTCTCTCCAGCTTCTCGTTTGAATGACTCTCTACAAATACGGTAATAACTATGTTTTACGTTGCTTATGCTAATATGATAGAAGCAGCATCGTACCTGTTTATTGTTCCATTGGTTCGTTATTTATTTCAAGCTATTCTTTAGTTCGATTCATTGCGAATCTCTCTCCAGCTTCTGGTTTGAATGACTCTCTACAAATACGGTAATAACTATGTTTTACGTTGCTTATGCTAATATGATAGAAGCAGCATCGTACCTGTTTATTGTTCCATTGGTTCGCTATTTATTTCAAGCTATTCTTTAGTTCGATTCATTGCGAATCTCTCTCCAGCTTCTCGTTTGAATGACTCTCTACAAATACGGTAATAACTATGTTTTACGTTGCTTATGCTAATATTATAGAAGCAGCATCGTACCTGTTTATTGTTCCATTGATTCGTTATTTATTTCAAGCTATTCTTTAGTTCGATTCATTGCGAATCTCTCTCCAGCTTCTCGTTTGAATGACTCTCTACAAATACGGTAATAACTATGTTTTACGTTGCTTATGCTAATATTATAGAAGCAGCATCGTACCTTTTTTGTTGTTCCATTGGTTCGTTATTTATTTCAAGCTATTCTTTAGTTCGATTCATTGCGAATCTCTCTCCAGCTTCTCGTTTGAAAGACTCTCTACAAATACGGTAATAACTATGTTTCTCGTTGCTAATGCTAATATGATAGAAGCAGCATCGTACCTGTTTATTGTTCCATTGGTTCGTTATTTATTTCAAGCTATTCTTTAGTTCGATTCATTGCGAATCTCTCTCCAGCTTCTCGTTTGAATGACTCTCTACAAATACGGTAATAACTATGTTTTACGTTGCTTATGCTAATATGATAGAAGCAGCATCGTACCTGTTTATTGTTCCATTGGTTCGTTATTTATTTCAAGCTATTCTTTAGTTCGATTCATTGCGAATCTCTCTCCAGCTTCTCGTTTGAATGACTCTCTACAAATACGGTAATAACTATGTTTTACGTTGCTTATGCTAATATGATAGAAGCAGCATCGTACCTGTTTATTGTTCCATTGGTTCGTTATTTATTTCAAGCTATTCTTTAGTTCGATTCATTGCGAATCTCTCTCCAGCTTCTCGTTTGAATAACTCTCTACAAATACGGTAATAACTATGTTTTACGTTGCTTATGCTAATATGATAGAAGCAGCATCGTACCTGTTTATTGTTCCATTGGTTCGTTATTTATTTCAAGCTATTCTTTAGTTCGATTCATTGCGAATCTCTCTCCAGCTTCTGGTTTGAATGACTCTCTACAAATACGGTAATAACTATGTTTTACGTTGCTTATGCTAATATTATAGAAGCAGCATCGTACCTGTTTATTGTTCCATTGGTTCGTTATTTATTTCATGCTATTCTTTAGTTCGATTCATTGCGAATCGCTCTCCAGCTTCTCGTTTGAATGACTCTCTACAAATACGGTAATAACTATGTTTTACGTTGCTTATGCTAATATTATAGAAGCAGCATCGTACCTGTTTATTGTTCCATTGGTTCGTTATTTATTTCAAGCTATTCTTTAGTTCGATTCATTGCGAATCTCTCTCCAGCTTCTCGTTTGAATGACTCTCTACAAATACGGTAATAACTATGTTTCTCGTTGCTTATGCTAATATGATAGAAGCAGCATCGTACCTGTTTATTGTTCCATTGGTTCGCTATTTATTTCAAGCTATTCTTTAGTTCGATTCATTGCGAATCTCTCTCCAGCTTCTCGTTTGAATGACTCTCTACAAATACGGTAATAACTATGTTTCTCGTTGCTAATGCTAATATGATAGAAGCAGCATCGTACCTGTTTATTGTTCCATTGGTTCGTTATTTATTTCAAGCTATTCTTTAGTTCGATTCATTGCGAATCTCTCTCCAGCTTCTCGTTTGAATAACTCTCTACAAATACGGTAATAACTATGTTTCTCGTTGCTTATGCTAATATGATAGAAGCAGCATCGTTCCTGTTTATTGTTCCATTGGTTCGTTATTTATTTCAAGCTATTCTTTAGTTCGATTCATTGCGAATCTCTCTCCAGCTTCTCGTTTGAATAACTCTCTACAAATACGGTAATAACTATGTTTTACGTTGCTTATGCTAATATGATAGAAGCAGCATCGTACCTGTTTATTGTTCCATTGGTTCGTTATTTATTTCAAGCTATTCTTTAGTTCGATTCATTGCGAATCTCTCTCCAACTTCTCGTTTGAATGACTCTCTACAAATACGGTAATAACTATGTTTCTCGTTGCTAATGCTAATATGATAGAAGCAGCATCGTACCTGTTTATTGTTCCATTGGTTCGTTATTTATTTCAAGCTATTCTTTAGTTCGATTCATTGCGAATCTCTCTCCAGCTTCTCGTTTGAATGACTCTCTACAAATACGGTAATAACTATGTTTCTCGTTGCTTATGCTAATATTATAGAAGCAGCATCGTACCTGTTTATTGTTCCATTGGTTCGTTATTTATTTCAAGCTATTCTTTAGTTCGATTCATTGCGAATCTCTCTCCAGCTTCTCGTTTGAAAGACTCTCTACAAATACGGTAATAACTATGTTTTACGTTGCTTATGCTAATATTATAGAAGCAGCATCGTACCTGTTTATTGTTCCATTGGTTCGTTATTTATTTCAAGCTATTCTTTAGTTCGATTCATTGCAAATCTCTCTCCAGCTTCTCGTTTGAATGACTCTCTACAAATACGGTAATAACTATGTTTCTCGTTGCTAATGCTAATATGATAGAAGCAGCATCGTACCTGTTTATTGTTCCATTGGTTCGCTATTTATTTCAAGCTATTCTTTAGTTCGATTCATTGCGAATCTCTCTCAGCTTCTCGTTTGAATAACTCTCTACAAATACGGTAATAACTATGTTTCTCGTTGCTTATGCTAATATGATAGAAGCAGCATCGCACCTGTTTATTGTTCCATTGGTTCGCTATTTATTTCAAGCTATTCTTTAGTTCGATTCATTGCGAATCTCTCTCCAGCTTCTCGTTTGAATGACTCTCTACAAATACGGTAATAACTATGTTTCTCGTTGCTTATGCTAATATGATAGAAGCAGCATCGTACTTGTTTATTGTTCCATTGGTTCGTTATTTATTTCAAGCTATTCTTTAGTTCGATTCATTGCGAATCTCTCTCCAGCTTCTCGTTTGAATGACTCTCTACAAATACGGTAATAACTATGTTTCTCGTTGCTAATGCTAATATGATAGAAGCAGCATCGTACCTGTTTATTGTTCCATTGGTTTGCTATTTATTTCAAGCTATTCTTTAGTTCGATTCATTGCGAATCTCTCTCCAGCTTCTCGTTTGAATGACTCTCTACAAATACGGTAATAACTATGTTTTACGTTGCTTATGCTAATATGATAGAAGCAGCATCGTACCTGTTTATTGTTCCATTGGTTCGTTATTTATTTCAAGCTATTCTTTAGTTCGATTCATTGCGAATCTCTCTCCAGCTTCTCGTTTGAATAACTCTCTACAAATACGGTAATAACTATGTTTTACGTTGCTTATGCTAATATGATAGAAGCAGCATCGTACCTGTTTATTGTTCCATTGGTTCGTTATTTATTTCAAGCTATTCTTTAGTTCGATTCATTGCGAATCTCTCTCCAGCTTCTGGTTTGAATGACTCTCTACAAATACGGTAATAACTATGTTTTACGTTGCTTATGCTAATATTATAGAAGCAGCATCGTACCTGTTTATTGTTCCATTGGTTCGTTATTTATTTCATGCTATTCTTTAGTTCGATTCATTGCGAATCGCTCTCCAGCTTCTCGTTTGAATGACTCTCTACAAATACGGTAATAACTATGTTTTACGTTGCTTATGCTAATATTATAGAAGCAGCATCGTACCTGTTTATTGTTCCATTGGTTCGTTATTTATTTCAAGCTATTCTTTAGTTCGATTCATTGCGAATCTCTCTCCAGCTTCTCGTTTGAATGACTCTCTACAAATACGGTAATAACTATGTTTCTCGTTGCTTATGCTAATATGATAGAAGCAGCATCGTACCTGTTTATTGTTCCATTGGTTCGCTATTTATTTCAAGCTATTCTTTAGTTCGATTCATTGCGAATCTCTCTCCAGCTTCTCGTTTGAATGACTCTCTACAAATACGGTAATAACTATGTTTCTCGTTGCTAATGCTAATATGATAGAAGCAGCATCGTACCTGTTTATTGTTCCATTGGTTCGTTATTTATTTCAAGCTATTCTTTAGTTCGATTCATTGCGAATCTCTCTGCAGCTTCTCGTTTGAATAACTCTCTACAAATACGGTAATAACTATGTTTCTCGTTGCTTATGCTAATATGATAGAAGCAGCATCGTTCCTGTTTATTGTTCCATTGGTTCGTTATTTATTTCAAGCTATTCTTTAGTTCGATTCATTGCGAATCTCTCTCCAGCTTCTCGTTTGAATAACTCTCTACAAATACGGTAATAACTATGTTTTACGTTGCTTATGCTAATATGATAGAAGCAGCATCGTACCTGTTTATTGTTCCATTGGTTCGTTATTTATTTCAAGCTATTCTTTAGTTCGATTCATTGCGAATCTCTCTCCAACTTCTCGTTTGAATGACTCTCTACAAATACGGTAATAACTATGTTTCTCGTTGCTAATGCTAATATGATAGAAGCAGCATCGTACCTGTTTATTGTTCCATTGGTTCGTTATTTATTTCAAGCTATTCTTTAGTTCGATTCATTGCGAATCTCTCTCCAGCTTCTCGTTTGAATGACTCTCTACAAATACGGTAATAACTATGTTTCTCGTTGCTTATGCTAATATTATAGAAGCAGCATCGTACCTGTTTATTGTTCCATTGGTTCGTTATTTATTTCAAGCTATTCTTTAGTTCGATTCATTGCGAATCTCTCTCCAGCTTCTCGTTTGAAAGACTCTCTACAAATACGGTAATAACTATGTTTTACGTTGCTTATGCTAATATTATAGAAGCAGCATCGTACCTGTTTATTGTTCCATTGGTTCGTTATTTATTTCAAGCTATTCTTTAGTTCGATTCATTGCAAATCTCTCTCCAGCTTCTCGTTTGAATGACTCTCTACAAATACGGTAATAACTATGTTTCTCGTTGCTAATGCTAATATGATAGAAGCAGCATCGTACCTGTTTATTGTTCCATTGGTTCGCTATTTATTTCAAGCTATTCTTTAGTTCGATTCATTGCGAATCTCTCTCAGCTTCTCGTTTGAATAACTCTCTACAAATACGGTAATAACTATGTTTCTCGTTGCTTATGCTAATATGATAGAAGCAGCATCGTACCTGTTTATTGTTCCATTGGTTCGTTATTTATTTCAAGCTATTCTTTAGTTCGATTCATTGCGAATCTCTCTCCAGCTTCTCGTTTGAATAACTCTCTACAAATACGGTAATAACTATGTTTCTCGTTGCTTATGCTAATATTATAGAAGCAGCATCGTACCTGTTTATTGTTCCATTGGTTCGTTATTTATTTCAAGCTATTCTTTAGTTCGATTCATTGCGAATCTCTCTCCAGCTTCTCGTTTGAAAGACTCTCTACAAATACGGTAATAACTATGTTTTACGTTGCTTATGCTAATATTATAGAAGCAGCATCGTACCTGTTTATTGTTCCATTGGTTCGTTATTTATTTCAAGCTATTCTTTAGTTCGATTCATTGCAAATCTCTCTCCAGCTTCTCGTTTGAATGACTCTCTACAAATACGGTAATAACTATGTTTCTCGTTGCTAATGCTAATATGATAGAAGCAGCATCGTACCTGTTTATTGTTCCATTGGTTCGCTATTTATTTCAAGCTATTCTTTAGTTCGATTCATTGCGAATCTCTCTCAGCTTCTCGTTTGAATAACTCTCTACAAATACGGTAATAACTATGTTTCTCGTTGCTTATGCTAATATGATAGAAGCAGCATCGTACCTGTTTATTGTTCCATTGGTTCGTTATTTATTTCAAGCTATTCTTTAGTTCGATTCATTGCGAATCTCTCTCCAGCTTCTCGTTTGAATAACTCTCTACAAATACGGTAATAACTATGTTTCTCGTTGCTTATGCTAATATGATAGAAGCAGCATCGTTCCTGTTTATTGTTCCATTGGTTCGTTATTTATTTCAAGCTATTCTTTAGTTCGATTCATTGCGAATCTCTCTCCAGCTTCTCGTTTGAATAACTCTCTACAAATACGGTAATAACTATGTTTTACGTTGCTTATGCTAATATGATAGAAGCAGCATCGTACCTGTTTATTGTTCCATTGGTTCGTTATTTATTTCAAGCTATTCTTTAGTTCGATTCATTGCGAATCTCTCTCCAACTTCTCGTTTGAATGACTCTCTACAAATACGGTAATAACTATGTTTCTCGTTGCTAATGCTAATATGATAGAAGCAGCATCGTACCTGTTTATTGTTCCATTGGTTCGTTATTTATTTCAAGCTATTCTTTAGTTCGATTCATTGCGAATCTCTCTCCAGCTTCTCGTTTGAATGACTCTCTACAAATACGGTAATAACTATGTTTCTCGTTGCTTATGCTAATATTATAGAAGCAGCATCGTACCTGTTTATTGTTCCATTGGTTCGTTATTTATTTCAAGCTATTCTTTAGTTCGATTCATTGCGAATCTCTCTCCAGCTTCTCGTTTGAAAGACTCTCTACAAATACGGTAATAACTATGTTTTACGTTGCTTATGCTAATATTATAGAAGCAGCATCGTACCTGTTTATTGTTCCATTGGTTCGTTATTTATTTCAAGCTATTCTTTAGTTCGATTCATTGCAAATCTCTCTCCAGCTTCTCGTTTGAATGACTCTCTACAAGTACGGTAATAACTATGTTTCTCGTTGCTAATGCTAATATGATAGAAGCAGCATCGTACCTGTTTATTGTTCCATTGGTTCGCTATTTATTTCAAGCTATTCTTTAGTTCGATTCATTGCGAATCTCTCTCAGCTTCTCGTTTGAATAACTCTCTACAAATACGGTAATAACTATGTTTCTCGTTGCTTATGCTAATATGATAGAAGCAGCATCGTACCTGTTTATTGTTCCATTGGTTCGCTATTTATTTCAAGCTATTCTTTAGTTCGATTCATTGCGAATCTCTCTCCAGCTTCTCGTTTGAATGACTCTCTACAAATACGGTAATAACTACGTTTCTCGTTGCTTATGCTAATATGATAGAAGCAGCATCGTACTTGTTTATTGTTCCATTGGTTCGTTATTTATTTCAAGCTATTCTTTAGTTCGATTCATTGCGAATCTCTCTCCAGCTTCTCGTTTGAATGACTCTCTACAAATACGGTAATAACTATGTTTCTCGTTGCTAATGCTAATATGATAGAAGCAGCATCGTACCTGTTTATTGTTCCATTGGTTTGCTATTTATTTCAAGCTATTCTTTAGTTCGATTCATTGCGAATCTCTCTCCAGCTTCTCGTTTGAATGACTCTCTACAAATACGGTAATAAATATGTTTCACGTTGCTTATGCTAATATGATAGAAGCAGCATCGTACCTGTTTATTGTTCCATTGGTTCGTTATTTATTTCAAGCTATTCTTTAGTTCGATTCATTGCGAATCTCTCTCCAGCTTCTCGTTTGAATAACTCTCTACAAATACGGTAATAACTATGTTTTACGTTGCTTATGCTAATATGATAGAAGCAGCATCGTACCTGTTTATTGTTCCATTGGTACGTTATTTATTTCAAGCTATTCTTTAGTTCGATTCATTGCGAATCTCTCTCCAGCTTCTCCTTTGAATAACTCTCTACAAATACGGTAACAACTATGTTTTACGTTGCTTATGCTAATATGATAGAAGCAGCATCGTACCTGTTTATTGTTCCATTGGTTCGTTATTTATTTCAAGCTATTCTTTAGTTCGATTCATTGCGAATCTCTCTCCAGCTTCTGGTTTGAATGACTCTCTACAAATACGGTAATAACTATGTTTTACGTTGCTTATGCTAATATTATAGAAGCAGCATCGTACCTGTTTATTGTTCCATTGGTTCGTTATTTATTTCATGCTATTCTTTAGTTCGATTCATTGCGAATCGCTCTCCAGCTTCTCGTTTGAATGACTCTCTACAAATACGGTAATAACTATGTTTTACGTTGCTTATGCTGATATTATAGAAGCAGCATCGTACCTGTTTATTGTTCCATTGGTTCGTTATTTATTTCAAGCTATTCTTTAGTTCGATTCATTGCGAATCTCTCTCCAGCTTCTCGTTTGAATGACTCTCTACAAATACGGTAATAACTATGTTTCTCGTTGCTTATGCTAATATGATAGAAGCAGCATCGTACCTGTTTATTGTTCCATTGGTTCGCTATTTATTTCAAGCTATTCTTTAGTTCGATTCATTGCGAATCTCTCTCCAGCTTCTCGTTTGAATGACTCTCTACAAATACGGTAATAACTATGTTTCTCGTTGCTAATGCTAATATGATAGAAGCAGCATCGTACCTGTTTATTGTTCCATTGGTTCGTTATTTATTTCAAGCTATTCTTTAGTTCGATTCATTGCGAATCTTTCTCCAGCTTCTCGTTTGAATAACTCTCTACAAATACGGTAATAACTATGTTTCTCGTTGCTTATGCTAATATGATAGAAGCAGCATCGTTCCTGTTTATTGTTCCATTGGTTCGTTATTTATTTCAAGCTATTCTTTAGTTCGATTCATTGCGAATCTCTCTCCAGCTTCTCGTTTGAATAACTCTCTACAAATACGGTAATAACTATGTTTTACGTTGCTTATGCTAATATGATAGAAGCAGCATCGTACCTGTTTATTGTTCCATTGGTTCGTTATTTATTTCAAGCTATTCTTTAGTTCGATTCATTGCGAATCTCTCTCCAACTTCTCGTTTGAATGACTCTCTACAAATACGGTAATAACTATGTTTCTCGTTGCTAATGCTAATATGATAGAAGCAGCATCGTACCTGTTTATTGTTCCATTGGTTCGTTATTTATTTCAAGCTATTCTTTAGTTCGATTCATTGCGAATCTCTCTCCAGCTTCTCGTTTGAATGACTCTCTACAAATACGGTAATAACTATGTTTCTCGTTGCTTATGCTAATATTATAGAAGCAGCATCGTACCTGTTTATTGTTCCATTGGTTCGTTATTTATTTCAAGCTATTCTTTAGTTCGATTCATTGCGAATCTCTCTCCAGCTTCTCGTTTGAAAGACTCTCTACAAATACGGTAATAACTATGTTTTACGTTGCTTATGCTAATATTATAGAAGCAGCATCGTACCTGTTTATTGTTCCATTGGTTCGTTATTTATTTCAAGCTATTCTTTAGTTCGATTCATTGCAAATCTCTCTCCAGCTTCTCGTTTGAATGACTCTCTACAAATACGGTAATAACTATGTTTCTCGTTGCTAATGCTAATATGATAGAAGCAGCATCGTACCTGTTTATTGTTCCATTGGTTCGCTATTTATTTCAAGCTATTCTTTAGTTCGATTCATTGCGAATCTCTCTCCAGCTTCTGGTTTGAATGACTCTCTACAAATACGGTAATAACTATGTTTTACGTTGCTTATGCTAATATTATAGAAGCAGCATCGTACCTGTTTATTGTTCCATTGGTTCGTTATTTATTTCAAGCTATTCTTTAGTTCGATTCATTGCGAATCTCTCTCCAGCTTCTCGTTTGAATAACTCTCTACAAATACGGTAATAACTATGTTTTACGTTGCTTATGCTAATATGATAGAAGCAGCATCGTACCTGTTTATTGTTCCATTGGTACGTTATTTATTTCAAGCTATTCTTTAGTTCGATTCATTGCGAATCTCTCTCCAGCTTCTCCTTTGAATAACTCTCTACAAATACGGTAACAACTATGTTTTACGTTGCTTATGCTAATATGATAGAAGCAGCATCGTACCTGTTTATTGTTCCATTGGTTCGTTATTTATTTCAAGCTATTCTTTAGTTCGATTCATTGCGAATCTCTCTCCAGCTTCTGGTTTGAATGACTCTCTACAAATACGGTAATAACTATGTTTTACGTTGCTTATGCTAATATTATAGAAGCAGCATCGTACCTGTTTATTGTTCCATTGGTTCGTTATTTATTTCATGCTATTCTTTAGTTCGATTCATTGCGAATCGCTCTCCAGCTTCTCGTTTGAATGACTCTCTACAAATACGGTAATAACTATGTTTTACGTTGCTTATGCTGATATTATAGAAGCAGCATCGTACCTGTTTATTGTTCCATTGGTTCGTTATTTATTTCAAGCTATTCTTTAGTTCGATTCATTGCGAATCTCTCTCCAGCTTCTCGTTTGAATGACTCTCTACAAATACGGTAATAACTATGTTTCTCGTTGCTTATGCTAATATGATAGAAGCAGCATCGTACCTGTTTATTGTTCCATTGGTTCGCTATTTATTTCAAGCTATTCTTTAGTTCGATTCATTGCGAATCTCTCTCCAGCTTCTCGTTTGAATGACTCTCTACAAATACGGTAATAACTATGTTTCTCGTTGCTAATGCTAATATGATAGAAGCAGCATCGTACCTGTTTATTGTTCCATTGGTTCGTTATTTATTTCAAGCTATTCTTTAGTTCGATTCATTGCGAATCTTTCTCCAGCTTCTCGTTTGAATAACTCTCTACAAATACGGTAATAACTATGTTTCTCGTTGCTTATGCTAATATGATAGAAGCAGCATCGTTCCTGTTTATTGTTCCATTGGTTCGTTATTTATTTCAAGCTATTCTTTAGTTCGATTCATTGCGAATCTCTCTCCAGCTTCTCGTTTGAATAACTCTCTACAAATACGGTAATAACTATGTTTTACGTTGCTTATGCTAATATGATAGAAGCAGCATCGTACCTGTTTATTGTTCCATTGGTTCGTTATTTATTTCAAGCTATTCTTTAGTTCGATTCATTGCGAATCTCTCTCCAACTTCTCGTTTGAATGACTCTCTACAAATACGGTAATAACTATGTTTCTCGTTGCTAATGCTAATATGATAGAAGCAGCATCGTACCTGTTTATTGTTCCATTGGTTCGTTATTTATTTCAAGCTATTCTTTAGTTCGATTCATTGCGAATCTCTCTCCAGCTTCTCGTTTGAATGACTCTCTACAAATACGGTAATAACTATGTTTCTCGTTGCTTATGCTAATATTATAGAAGCAGCATCGTACCTGTTTATTGTTCCATTGGTTCGTTATTTATTTCAAGCTATTCTTTAGTTCGATTCATTGCGAATCTCTCTCCAGCTTCTCGTTTGAAAGACTCTCTACAAATACGGTAATAACTATGTTTTACGTTGCTTATGCTAATATTATAGAAGCAGCATCGTACCTGTTTATTGTTCCATTGGTTCGTTATTTATTTCAAGCTATTCTTTAGTTCGATTCATTGCAAATCTCTCTCCAGCTTCTCGTTTGAATGACTCTCTACAAATACGGTAATAACTATGTTTCTCGTTGCTAATGCTAATATGATAGAAGCAGCATCGTACCTGTTTATTGTTCCATTGGTTCGCTATTTATTTCAAGCTATTCTTTAGTTCGATTCATTGCGAATCTCTCTCAGCTTCTCGTTTTAATAACTCTCTACAAATACGGTAATAACTATGTTTCTCGTTGCTTATGCTAATATGATAGAAGCAGCATCGTACCTGTTTATTGTTCCATTGGTTCGTTATTTATTTCAAGCTATTCTTTAGTTCGATTCATTGCGAATCTCTCTCCAGCTTCTCGTTTGAATGACTCTCTACAAATACGGTAATAACTATGTTTCTCGTTGCTTATGCTAATATGATAGAAGCAGCATCGTACTTGTTTATTGTTCCATTGGTTCGTTATTTATTTCAGCTATTCTTTAGTTCGATTCATTGCGAATCTCTCTCCAGCTTCTCGTTTGAATGACTCTCTACAAATACGGTAATAACTATGTTTCTCGTTGCTAATGCTAATATGATAGAAGCAGCATCGTACCTGTTTATTGTTCCATTGGTTTGCTATTTATTTCAAGCTATTCTTTAGTTCGATTCATTGCGAATCTCTCTCCAGCTTCTCGTTTGAATGACTCTCTACAAATACGGTAATAAATATGTTTCACGTTGCTTATGCTAATATGATAGAAGCAGCATCGTACTTGTTTATTGTTCCATTGGTTCGTTATTTATTTCAGCTATTCTTTAGTTCGATTCATTGCGAATCTCTCTCCAGCTTCTCGTTTGAATGACTCTCTACAAATACGGTAATAAATATGTTTCACGTTGCTTATGCTAATATGATAGAAGCAGCATCGTACCTGTTTATTGTTCCATTGGTTCGTTATTTATTTCAAGCTATTCTTTAGTTCGATTCATTGCGAATCTCTCTCGAGCTTCTGGTTTGAATGACTCTCTACAAATACGGTAATAACTATGTTTCTCGTTGCTAATGCTAATATGATAGAAGCAGCATCGTACCTGTTTATTTTTCCATTGGTTTGCTATTTATTTCAAGCTATTCTTTAGTTAGATTCATTGCGAATCTCTCTCAGCTTCTCGTTTGAATAACTCTCTACAAATACGGTAATAACTATGTTTCTCGTTGCTTATGCTAATATGATAGAAGCAGCATCGTACCTGTTTATTGTTCCATTGGTTCGCTATTTATTTCAAGCTATTCTTTAGTTCGATTCATTGCGAATCTCTCTCCAGCTTCTCGTTTGAATGACTCTCTACAAATACGGTAATAACTATGTTTCTCGTTGCTTATGCTAATATGATAGAAGCAGCATCGTACCTGTTTATTGTTCCATTGGTTCGTTATTTATTTCAAGCTATTCTTTAGTTCGATTCATTGCGAATCTCTCTCCAGCTTCTCGTTTGAATGACTCTCTACAAATACGGTAATAACTATGTTTCTCGTTGCTTATGCTAATATTATAGAAGCAGCATCGTACCTGTTTATTGTTCCATTGGTTCGTTATTTATTTCAAGCTATTCTTTAGTTCGATTCATTGCGAATCTCTCTCCAGCTTCTCGTTTGAAAGACTCTCTACAAATACGGTAATAACTATGTTTTACGTTGCTTATGCTAATATTATAGAAGCAGCATCGTACCTGTTTATTGTTCCATTGGTTCGTTATTTATTTCAAGCTATTCTTTAGTTCGATTCATTGCAAATCTCTCTCCAGCTTCTCGTTTGAATGACTCTCTACAAATACGGTAATAACTATGTTTCTCGTTGCTAATGCTAATATGATAGAAGCAGCATCGTACCTGTTTATTGTTCCATTGGTTCGCTATTTATTTCAAGCTATTCTTTAGTTCGATTCATTGCGAATCTCTCTCAGCTTCTCGTTTTAATAACTCTCTACAAATACGGTAATAACTATGTTTCTCGTTGCTTATGCTAATATGATAGAAGCAGCATCGTACCTGTTTATTGTTCCATTGGTTCGTTATTTATTTCAAGCTATTCTTTAGTTCGATTCATTGCGAATCTCTCTCCAGCTTCTCGTTTGAATGACTCTCTACAAATACGGTAATAACTATGTTTCTCGTTGCTTATGCTAATATGATAGAAGCAGCATCGTACTTGTTTATTGTTCCATTGGTTCGTTATTTATTTCAGCTATTCTTTAGTTCGATTCATTGCGAATCTCTCTCCAGCTTCTCGTTTGAATGACTCTCTACAAATACGGTAATAACTATGTTTCTCGTTGCTAATGCTAATATGATAGAAGCAGCATCGTACCTGTTTATTGTTCCATTGGTTTGCTATTTATTTCAAGCTATTCTTTAGTTCGATTCATTGCGAATCTCTCTCCAGCTTCTCGTTTGAATGACTCTCTACAAATACGGTAATAAATATGTTTCACGTTGCTTATGCTAATATGATAGAAGCAGCATCGTACTTGTTTATTGTTCCATTGGTTCGTTATTTATTTCAGCTATTCTTTAGTTCGATTCATTGCGAATCTCTCTCCAGCTTCTCGTTTGAATGACTCTCTACAAATACGGTAATAAATATGTTTCACGTTGCTTATGCTAATATGATAGAAGCAGCATCGTACCTGTTTATTGTTCCATTGGTTCGTTATTTATTTCAAGCTATTCTTTAGTTCGATTCATTGCGAATCTCTCTCGAGCTTCTGGTTTGAATGACTCTCTACAAATACGGTAATAACTATGTTCCTCGTTGCTAATGCTAATATGATAGAAGCAGCATCGTACCTGTTTATTTTTCCATTGGTTTGCTATTTATTTCAAGCTATTCTTTAGTTCGATTCATTGCGAATCTCTCTCAGCTTCTCGTTTGAATAACTCTCTACAAATACGGTAATAACTATGTTTCTCGTTGCTTATGCTAATATGATAGAAGCAGCATCGTACCTGTTTATTGTTCCATTGGTTCGCTATTTATTTCAAGCTATTCTTTAGTTCGATTCATTGCGAATCTCTCTCCAGCTTCTCGTTTGAATGACTCTCTACAAATACGGTAATAACTATGTTTCTCGTTGCTTATGCTAATATGATAGAAGCAGCATCGTACTTGTTTATTGTTCCATTGGTTCGTTATTTATTTCAGCTATTCTTTAGTTCGATTCATTGCGAATCTCTCTCCAGCTTCTCGTTTGAATGACTCTCTACAAATACGGTAATAACTATGTTTCTCGTTGCTAATGCTAATATGATAGAAGCAGCATCGTACCTGTTTATTGTTCCATTGGTTTGCTATTTATTTCAAGCTATTCTTTAGTTCGATTCATTGCGAATCTCTCTCCAGCTTCTGGTTTGAATGACTCTCTACAAATACGGTAATAAATATGTTTCACGTTGCTTATGCTAATATGATAGAAGCAGCATCGTACTTGTTTATTGTTCCATTGGTTCGTTATTTATTTCAGCTATTCTTTAGTTCGATTCATTGCGAATCTCTCTCCAGCTTCTCGTTTGAATGACTCTCTACAAATACGGTAATAAATATGTTTCACGTTGCTTATGCTAATATGATAGAAGCAGCATCGTACCTGTTTATTGTTCCATTGGTTCGTTATTTATTTCAAGCTATTCTTTAGTTCGATTCATTGCGAATCTCTCTCGAGCTTCTGGTTTGAATGACTCTCTACAAATACGGTAATAACTATGTTTCTCGTTGCTAATGCTAATATGATAGAAGCAGCATCGTACCTGTTTATTTTTCCATTGGTTTGCTATTTATTTCAAGCTATTCTTTAGTTCGATTCATTGCGAATCTCTCTCCAGCTTCTCGTTTGAATGACTCTCTACAAATACGGTAATAACTATGTTTTACGTTGCTTATGCTAATATGATAGAAGCAGCATCGTACCTGTTTATTGTTCCATTGGTTCGTTATTTATTTCAAGCTATTCTTTAGTTCGATTCATTGCGAATCTCTCTCCAGCTTCTCGTTTGAATGACTCTCTACAAATACGGTAATAACTATGTTTTACGTTGCTTATGCTAATATGATAGAAGCAGCATCGTACCTGTTTATTGTTCCATTGGTTCGTTATTTATTTCAAGCTATTCTTTAGTTCGATTCATTGCGAATCTCTCTCCAGCTTCTCGTTTGAATGACTCTCTACAAATACGGTAATAACTATGTTTCTCGTTGCTTATGCTAATATGATAGAAGCAGCATCGTACCTGTTTATTGTTCCATTGGTTCGTTATTTATTTCAAGCTATTCTTTAGTTCGATTCATTGCGAATCTCTCTCCAGCTTCTCGTTTGAATAACTCTCTACAAATACGGTAATAACTATGTTTTACGTTGCTTATGCTAATATGATAGAAGCAGCATCGTACCTGTTTATTGTTCCATTGGTTCGTTATTTATTTCAAGCTATTCTTTAGTTCGATTCATTGCGAATCTCTCTCCAGCTTCTCGTTTGAATGACTCTCTACAAATACGGTAATAACTATGTTTTACGTTGCTTATGCTAATATGATAGAAGCAGCATCATACCTGTTTATTGTTCCATTGGTTCGTTATTTATTTCAAGCTATTCTTTAGTTCGATTCATTGCGAATCTCTCTCCAGCTTCTCGTTTGAATGACTCTCTACAAATACGGTAATAACTATGTTTTACGTTGCTTATGCTAATATTATAGAAGCAGCATCGTACCTGTTTATTGTTCCATTGGTTCGTTATTTATTTCAAGCTATTCTTTAGTTCGATTCATTGCGAATCTCTCTCCAGCTTCTCGTATTAAAGACTCTCTACAAATACGGTAATAACTATGTTTTACGTTGCTTATGCTAATATGATAGAAGCAGCATTGTACCTGTTTATTGTTCCATTGGTTCGTTATTTATTTCAAGCTATTCTTTAGTTCGATTCATTGCGAATCTCTCTTCAGCTTCTCGTTTGAATAACTCTCTACAAATACGGTAATAACTATGTTTCTCGTTGCTTATGCTAATATGATAGAAGCAGCATCATACCTGTTTATTGTTCCATTGGTTCGTTATTTATTTCAAGCTATTCTTTAGTTCGATTCATTGCGAATCTCTCTCCAGCTTCTGGTTTGAATGACTCTCTACAAATACGGTAATAACTATGTTTCTCGTTGCTTATGCTAATATGATAGAAGCAGCATCATACCTGTTTATTGTTCCATTGGTTCGTTATTTATTTCAAGCTATTCTTTAGTTCGATTCATTGCGAATCTCTCTCCAGCTTCTCGTTTGAATAACTCTCTACAAATACGGTAATAACTATGTTTTACGTTGCTTATGCTAATATGATAGAAGCAGCATCGTACCTGTTTATTGTTCCATTGGTTCGTTATTTATTTCAAGCTATTCTTTAGTTCGATTCATTGCGCATCTCTCTCCAGCTTCTCGTTTGAAAGACTCTCTACAAATACGGTAATAACTATGTTTTACGTTGCTTATGCTAATATGATAGAAGCAGCATCGTACCTGTTTATTGTTCCATTGGTTCGTTATTTATTTCAAGCTATTCTTTAGTTCGATTCATTGCGAATCTCTCTCCAGCTTCTCGTTTGAATAACTCTCTACAAATACGGTAATAACTATGTTTTACGTTGCTTATGCTAATATGATAGAAGCAGCATCGTACCTGTTTATTGTTCCATTGGTTCGTTATTTATTTCAAGCTATTCTTTAGTTCGATTCATTGCGAATCTCTCTCCAGCTCCTCGTTTGAATGACTCTCTACAAATACGGTAATAACTATGTTTTACGTTGCTTATGCTAATATGATAGAAGCAGCATCGTACCTGTTTATTGTTCCATTGGTTCGTTATTTATTTCAAGCTATTCTTTAGTTCGATTCATTGCGAATCTCTCTCCAGCTTCTCGTTTGAATGACTCTCTACAAATACGGTAATAACTATGTTTTACGTTGCTTATGCTAATATTATAGAAGCAGCATCGTACCTGTTTATTGTTCCATTGGTTCGTTATTTATTTCAAGCTATTCTTTAGTTCGATTCATTGCGAATCTCTCTCCAGCTTCTCGTTTGAATGACTCTCTACAAATACGGTAATAACTATGTTTCACGTTGCTTATGCTAATATGATAGAAGCAGCATCGTACCTGTTTATTGTTCCATTGGTTCGTTATTTATTTCAAGCTATTCTTTAGTTCGATTCATTGCGAATCTCTCTCCAGCTTCTGGTTTGAATGACTCTCTACAAATACGGTAATAACTATGTTTTACGTTGCTTATGCTAATATGATAGAAGCAGCATCGTACCTGTTTATTGTTCCATTGGTTCGCTATTTATTTCAAGCTATTCTTTAGTTCGATTCATTGCGAATCTCTCTCCAGCTTCTCGTTTGAATGACTCTCTAAAAATACGGTAATAACTATGTTTTACGTTGCTTATGCTAATATTATAGAAGCAGCATCGTACCTGTTTATTGTTCCATTGGTTCGTTATTTATTTCAAGCTATTCTTTAGTTCGATTCATTGCGAATCTCTCTCCAGCTTCTCGTTTGAATGACTCTCTACAAATACGGTAATAACTATGTTTTACGTTGCTTATGCTAATATTATAGAAGCAGCATCGTACCTTTTTTGTTGTTCCATTGGTTCGTTATTTATTTCAAGCTATTCTTTAGTTCGATTCATTGCGAATCTCTCTCCAGCTTCTCGTTTGAAAGACTCTCTACAAATACGGTAATAACTATGTTTCTCGTTGCTAATGCTAATATGATAGAAGCAGCATCGTACCTGTTTATTGTTCCATTGGTTCGTTATTTATTTCAAGCTGTTCTTTAGTTCGATTCATTGCGAATCTCTCTCCAGCTTCTCGTTTGAATGACTCTCTACAAATACGGTAATAACTATGTTTTACGTTGCTTATGCTAATATGATAGAAGCAGCATCGTACCTGTTTATTGTTCCATTGGTTCGTTATTTATTTCAAGCTATTCTTTAGTTCGATTCATTGCGAATCTCTCTCCAGCTTCTGGTTTGAATGACTCTCTACAAATACGGTAATAACTATGTTTTACGTTGCTTATGCTAATATGATAGAAGCAGCATCGTACCTGTTTATTGTTCCATTGGTTCGCTATTTATTTCAAGCTATTCTTTAGTTCGATTCATTGCGAATCTCTCTCCAGCTTCTCGTTTGAATGACTCTCTACAAATACGGTAATAACTATGTTTTACGTTGCTTATGCTAATATTATAGAAGCAGCATCGTACCTGTTTATTGTTCCATTGATTCGTTATTTATTTCAAGCTATTCTTTAGTTCGATTCATTGCGAATCTCTCTCCAGCTTCTCGTTTGAATGACTCTCTACAAATACGGTAATAACTATGTTTTACGTTGCTTATGCTAATATTATAGAAGCAGCATCGTACCTTTTTTGTTGTTCCATTGGTTCGTTATTTATTTCAAGCTATTCTTTAGTTCGATTCATTGCGAATCTCTCTCCAGCTTCTCGTTTGAAAGACTCTCTACAAATACGGTAATAACTATGTTTCTCGTTGCTAATGCTAATATGATAGAAGCAGCATCGTACCTGTTTATTGTTCCATTGGTTCGTTATTTATTTCAAGCTATTCTTTAGTTCGATTCATTGCGAATCTCTCTCCAGCTTCTCGTTTGAATAACTCTCTACAAATACGGTAATAACTATGTTTTACGTTGCTTATGCTAATATGATAGAAGCAGCATCGTACCTGTTTATTGTTCCATTGGTTCGTTATTTATTTCAAGCTATTCTTTAGTTCGATTCATTGCGAATCTCTCTCCAGCTTCTGGTTTGAATGACTCTCTACAAATACGGTAATAACTATGTTTTACGTTGCTTATGCTAATATTATAGAAGCAGCATCGTACCTGTTTATTGTTCCATTGGTTCGTTATTTATTTCATGCTATTCTTTAGTTCGATTCATTGCGAATCGCTCTCCAGCTTCTCGTTTGAATGACTCTCTACAAATACGGTAATAACTATGTTTTACGTTGCTTATGCTAATATTATAGAAGCAGCATCGTACCTGTTTATTGTTCCATTGGTTCGTTATTTATTTCAAGCTATTCTTTAGTTCGATTCATTGCGAATCTCTCTCCAGCTTCTCGTTTGAAAGACTCTCTACAAATACGGTAATAACTATGTTTCTCGTTGCTTATGCTAATATGATAGAAGCAGCATCGTACCTGTTTATTGTTCCATTGGTTCGCTATTTATTTCAAGCTATTCTTTAGTTCGATTCATTGCGAATCTCTCTCCAGCTTCTCGTTTGAATGACTCTCTACAAATACGGTAATAACTATGTTTCTCGTTGCTAATGCTAATATGATAGAAGCAGCATCGTACCTGTTTATTGTTCCATTGGTTCGTTATTTATTTCAAGCTATTCTTTAGTTCGATTCATTGCGAATCTCTCTCCAACTTCTCGTTTGAATGACTCTCTACAAATACGGTAATAACTATGTTTCTCGTTGCTAATGCTAATATGATAGAAGCAGCATCGTACCTGTTTATTGTTCCATTGGTTCGTTATTTATTTCAAGCTATTCTTTAGTTTGATTCATTGCGAATCTCTCTCCAGCTTCTCGTTTGAATGACTCTCTACAAATACGGTAATAACTATGTTTCTCGTTGCTTATGCTAATATTATAGAAGCAGCATCGTACCTGTTTATTGTTCCATTGGTTCGTTATTTATTTCAAGCTATTCTTTAGTTCGATTCATTGCGAATCTCTCTCCAGCTTCTCGTTTGAAAGACTCTCTACAAATACGGTAATAACTATGTTTTACGTTGCTTATGCTAATATTATAGAAGCAGCATCGTACCTGTTTATTGTTCCATTGGTTCGTTATTTATTTCAAGCTATTCTTTAGTTCGATTCATTGCAAATCTCTCTCCAGCTTCTCGTTTGAATGACTCTCTACAAATACGGTAATAACTATGTTTCTCGTTGCTAATGCTAATATGATAGAAGCAGCATCGTACCTGTTTGTTGTTCCATTGGTTCGCTATTTATTTCAAGCTATTCTTTAGTTCGATTCATTGCGAATCTCTCTCAGCTTCTCGTTTGAATAACTCTCTACAAATACGGTAATAACTATGTTTCTCGTTGCTTATGCTAATATGATAGAAGCAGCATCGTACCTGTTTATTGTTCCATTGGTTCGCTATTTATTTCAAGCTATTCTTTAGTTCGATTCATTGCGAATCTCTCTCCAGCTTCTCGTTTGAATGACTCTCTACAAATACGGTAATAACTATGTTTCTCGTTGCTTATGCTAATATGATAGAAGCAGCATCGTACTTGTTTATTGTTCCATTGGTTCGTTATTTATTTCAAGCTATTCTTTAGTTCGATTCATTGCGAATCTCTCTCCAGCTTCTCGTTTGAATGACTCTCTACAAATACGGTAATAACTATGTTTCTCGTTGCTAATGCTAATATGATAGAAGCAGCATCGTACCTGTTTATTGTTCCATTGGTTTGCTATTTATTTCAAGCTATTCTTTAGTTCGATTCATTGCGAATCTCTCTCCAGCTTCTCGTTTGAATGACTCTCTACAAATACGGTAATAAATATGTTTCACGTTGCTTATGCTAATATGATAGAAGCAGCATCGTACCTGTTTATTGTTCCATTGGTTCGTTATTTATTTCAAGCTATTCTTTAGTTCGATTCATTGCGAATCTCTCTCCAGCTTCTGGTTTGAATGACTCTCTACAAATACGGTAATAACTATGTTTTACGTTGATTATGCTAATATTATAGAAGCAGCATCGTACCTGTTTATTGTTCCATTGGTTCGTTATTTATTTCATGCTATTCTTTAGTTCGATTCATTGCGAATCGCTCTCCAGCTTCTCGTTTGAATGACTCTCTACAAATACGGTAATAACTATGTTTTACGTTGCTTATGCTGATATTATAGAAGCAGCATCGTACCTGTTTATTGTTCCATTGGTTCGTTATTTATTTCAAGCTATTCTTTAGTTCGATTCATTGCGAATCTCTCTCCAGCTTCTCGTTTGAATGACTCTCTACAAATACGGTAATAACTATGTTTCTCGTTGCTTATGCTAATATGATAGAAGCAGCATCGTACCTGTTTATTGTTCCATTGGTTCGCTATTTATTTCAAGCTATTCTTTAGTTCGATTCATTGCGAATCTCTCTCCAGCTTCTCGTTTGAATGACTCTCTACAAATACGGTAATAACTATGTTTCTCGTTGCTAATGCTAATATGATAGAAGCAGCATCGTACCTGTTTATTGTTCCATTGGTTCCTTATTTATTTCAAGCTATTCTTTAGTTCGATTCATTGCGAATCTTTCTCCAGCTTCTCGTTTGAATAACTCTCTACAAATACGGTAATAACTATGTTTCTCGTTGCTTATGCTAATATGATAGAAGCAGCATCGTTCCTGTTTATTGTTCCATTGGTTCGTTATTTATTTCAAGCTATTCTTTAGTTCGATTCATTGCGAATCTCTCTCCAGCTTCTCGTTTGAATAACTCTCTACAAATACGGTAATAACTATGTTTTACGTTGCTTATGCTAATATGATAGAAGCAGCATCGTACCTGTTTATTGTTCCATTGGTTCGTTATTTATTTCAAGCTATTCTTTAGTTCGATTCATTGCGAATCTCTCTCCAACTTCTCGTTTGAATGACTCTCTACAAATACGGTAATAACTATGTTTCTCGTTGCTAATGCTAATATGATAGAAGCAGCATCGTACCTGTTTATTGTTCCATTGGTTCGTTATTTATTTCAAGCTATTCTTTAGTTCGATTCATTGCGAATCTCTCTCCAGCTTCTCGTTTGAATGACTCTCTACAAATACGGTAATAACTATGTTTCTCGTTGCTTATGCTAATATTATAGAAGCAGCATCGTACCTGTTTATTGTTCCATTGGTTCGTTATTTATTTCAAGCTATTCTTTAGTTCGATTCATTGCGAATCTCTCTCCAGCTTCTCGTTTGAAAGACTCTCTACAAATACGGTAATAACTATGTTTTACGTTGCTTATGCTAATATTATAGAAGCAGCATCGTACCTGTTTATTGTTCCATTGGTTCGTTATTTATTTCAAGCTATTCTTTAGTTCGATTCATTGCAAATCTCTCTCCAGCTTCTCGTTTGAATGACTCTCTACAAATACGGTAATAACTATGTTTCTCGTTGCTAATGCTAATATGATAGAAGCAGCATCGTACCTGTTTATTGTTCCATTGGTTCGCTATTTATTTCAAGCTATTCTTTAGTTCGATTCATTGCGAATCTCTCTCAGCTTCTCGTTTGAATAACTCTCTACAAATACGGTAATAACTATGTTTCTCGTTGCTTATGCTAATATGATAGAAGCAGCATCGTACCTGTTTATTGTTCCATTGGTTCGCTATTTATTTCAAGCTATTCTTTAGTTCGATTCATTGCGAATCTCTCTCCAGCTTCTCGTTTGAATGACTCTCTACAAATACGGTAATAACTATGTTTCTCGTTGCTTATGCTAATATGATAGAAGCAGCATCGTACTTGTTTATTGTTCCATTGGTTCGTTATTTATTTCAAGCTATTCTTTAGTTCGATTCATTGCGAATCTCTCTCCAGCTTCTCGTTTGAATGACTCTCTACAAATACGGTAATAACTATGTTTCTCGTTGCTAATGCTAATATGATAGAAGCAGCATCGTACCTGTTTATTGTTCCATTGGTTTGCTATTTATTTCAAGCTATTCTTTAGTTCGATTCATTGCGAATCTCTCTCCAGCTTCTCGTTTGAATGACTCTCTACAAATACGGTAATAAATATGTTTCACGTTGCTTATGCTAATATGATAGAAGCAGCATCGTACCTGTTTATTGTTCCATTGGTTCGTTATTTATTTCAAGCTATTCTTTAGTTCGATTCATTGCGAATCTCTCTCCAGCTTCTCGTTTGAATGACTCTCTACAAATACGGTAATAACTATGTTTCTCGTTGCTTATGCTAATATTATAGAAGCAGCATCATACCTGTTTATTGTTCCATTGGTTCGTTATTTATTTCAAGCTATTCTTTAGTTCGATTCATTGCGAATCTCTCTCCAGCTTCTCGTTTGAATAAGTCTCTACAAATACGGTAATAACTATGTTTCTCGTTGCTAATGCTAATATGATAGAAGCAGCATCGTACCTGTTTATTGTTCCATTGGTTCGTTATTTATTTCAAGCTATTCTTTAGTTCGATTCATTGCGAATCTCTCTCCAGCTTCTCGTTTGAATAACTCTCTACAAATACGGTAATAACTATATTTCTCGTTGCTTATGCTAATATGATAGAAGCAGCATCGTTCCTGTTTATTGTTCCATTGGTTCGTTATTTATTTCAAGCTATTCTTTAGTTCGATTCATTGCGAATCTCTCTCCAGCTTCTCGTTTGAATAACTCTCTACAAATACGGTAATAACTATGTTTCTCGTTGCTAATGCTAATATGATAGAAGCAGCATCGTACCTGTTTATTGTTCCATTGGTTCGCTATTTATTTCAAGCTATTCTTTAGTTCGATTCATTGCGAATCTCTCTCAGCTTCTCGTTTGAATAACTCTCTACAAATACGGTAATAACTATGTTTCTCGTTGCTTATGCTAATATGATAGAAGCAGCATCGTACCTGTTTATTGTTCCATTGGTTCGCTATTTATTTCAAGCTATTCTTTAGTTCGATTCATTGCGAATCTCTCTCCAGCTTCTCGTTTGAATGACTCTCTACAAATACGGTAATAACTATGTTTCTCGTTGCTTATGCTAATATGATAGAAGCAGCATCGTACTTGTTTATTGTTCCATTGGTTCGTTATTTATTTCAAGCTATTCTTTAGTTCGATTCATTGCGAATCTCTCTCCAGCTTCTCGTTTGAATGACTCTCTACAAATACGGTAATAACTATGTTTCTCGTTGCTAATGCTAATATGATAGAAGCAGCATCGTACCTGTTTATTGTTCCATTGGTTTGCTATTTATTTCAAGCTATTCTTTAGTTCGATTCATTGCGAATCTCTCTCCAGCTTCTCGTTTGAATGACTCTCTACAAATACGGTAATAAATATGTTTCACGTTGCTTATGCTAATATGATAGAAGCAGCATCGTACCTGTTTATTGTTCCATTGGTTCGTTATTTATTTCAAGCTATTCTTTAGTTCGATTCATTGCGAATCTCTCTCCAGCTTCTCGTTTGAATGACTCTCTACAAATACGGTAATAACTATGTTTCTCGTTGCTTATGCTAATATTATAGAAGCAGCATCATACCTGTTTATTGTTCCATTGGTTCGTTATTTATTTCAAGCTATTCTTTAGTTCGATTCATTGCGAATCTCTCTCCAGCTTCTCGTTTGAATAAGTCTCTACAAATACGGTAATAACTATGTTTCTCGTTGCTAATGCTAATATGATAGAAGCAGCATCGTACCTGTTTATTGTTCCATTGGTTCGTTATTTATTTCAAGCTATTCTTTAGTTCGATTCATTGCGAATCTCTCTCCAGCTTCTCGTTTGAATAACTCTCTACAAATACGGTAATAACTATATTTCTCGTTGCTTATGCTAATATGATAGAAGCAGCATCGTTCCTGTTTATTGTTCCATTGGTTCGTTATTTATTTCAAGCTATTCTTTAGTTCGATTCATTGCGAATCTCTCTCCAGCTTCTCGTTTGAATAACTCTCTACAAATACGGTAATAACTATGTTTTACGTTGCTTATGCTAATATGATAGAAGCAGCATCGTACCTGTTTATTGTTCCATTGGTTCGTTATTTATTTCAAGCTATTCTTTAGTTCGATTCATTGCGAATCTCTCTCCAACTTCTCGTTTGAATGACTCTCTACAAATACGGTAAGAACTATGTTTCTCGTTGCTAATGCTAATATGATAGAAGCAGCATCGTACCTGTTTATTGTTCCATTGGTTCGTTATTTATTTCAAGCTATTCTTTAGTTCGATTCATTGCGAATCTCTCTCCAGCTTCTCGTTTGAATGACTCTCTACAAATACGGTAATAACTATGTTTCTCGTTGCTTATGCTAATATTATAGAAGCAGCATCGTACCTGTTTATTGTTCCATTGGTTCGTTATTTATTTCAAGCTATTCTTTAGTTCGATTCATTGCGAATCTCTCTCCAGCTTCTCGTTTGAAAGACTCTCTACAAATACGGTAATAACTATGTTTTACGTTGCTTATGCTAATATTATAGAAGCAGCATCGTACCTGTTTATTGTTCCATTGGTTCGTTATTTATTTCAAGCTATTCTTTAGTTCGATTCATTGCAAATCTCTCTCCAGCTTCTCGTTTGAATGACTCTCTACAAATACGGTAATAACTATGTTTCTCGTTGCTAATGCTAATATGATAGAAGCAGCATCGTACCTGTTTATTGTTCCATTGGTTCGCTATTTATTTCAAGCTATTCTTTAGTTCGATTCATTGCGAATCTCTCTCAGCTTCTCGTTTGAATAACTCTCTACAAATACGGTAATAACTATGTTTCTCGTTGCTAATGCTAATATGATAGAAGCAGCATCGTACCTGTTTATTGTTCCATTGGTTTGCTATTTATTTCAAGCTATTCTTTAGTTCGATTCATTGCGAATCTCTCTCCAGCTTCTCGTTTGAATGACTCTCTACAAATACGGTAATAAATATGTTTCACGTTGCTTATGCTAATATGATAGAAGCAGCATCGTACCTGTTTATTGTTCCATTGGTTCGTTATTTATTTCAAGCTATTCTTTAGTTCGATTCATTGCGAATCTCTCTCGAGCTTCTGGTTTGAATGACTCTCTACAAATACGGTAATAACAATGTTTTACGTTGCTTATGCTAATATTATAGAAGCAGCATCGTACCTGTTTATTGTTCCATTGGTTCGTTATTTATTTCAAGCTATTCTTTAGTTCGATTCATTGCGAATCTCTCTCCAGCTTCTCGTTTGAATGACTCTCTACAAATACGGTAATAACTATGTTTCTCGTTGCTTATGCTAATATTATAGAAGCAGCATCATACCTGTTTATTGTTCCATTGGTTCGTTATTTATTTCAAGCTATTCTTTAGTTCGATTCATTGCGAATCTCTCTCCAGCTTCTCGTTTGAATAACTCTCTACAAATACGGTAATAACTATGTTTTACGTTGCTTATGCTAATATGATAGAAGCAGCATCGTACCTGTTTATTGTTCCATTGGTTCGCTATTTATTTCAAGCTATTCCTTAGTTCGATTCATTGCGAATCTCTCTCCTGCTTCTCGTTTGAATGACTCTCTACAAATACGGTAATAACTATGTTTTACGTTGCTAATGCTAATATGATAGAAGCAGCATCGTACCTGTTTATTGTTCCATTGGTTCGTTATTTATTTCAAGCTATTCTTTAGTTCGATTCATTGCGAATCTCTCTCCAGCTTCTGGTTTGAATGACTCTCTACAAATACGGTAATAACTATGTTTTACGTTGCTTATGCTAATATTATAGAAGCAGCATCGTACCTGTTTATTGTTCCATTGGTTCGTTATTTATTTCAAGCTATTCTTTAGTTCGATTCATTGCGAATCTCTCTCCAACTTCTGGTTTGAAAGACTCTCTACAAATACGGTAATAACTATGTTTTACGTTGCTTATGCTAATATGATAGAAGCAGCATCGTACCTGTTTATTGTTCCATTGGTTCGTTATTTATTTCAAGCTATTCTTTAGTTCGATTCATTGCGAATCTCTCTCCAGCTTCTCGTTTGAATGACTCTCTACAAATACGGTAATAACTATGTTTTACGTTGCTTATGCTAATATGATAGAAGCAGCATCGTACCTGTTTATTGTTCCATTGGTTCGTTATTTATTTCAAGCTATTCTTTAGTTCGATTCATTGCGAATCTCTCTCCAGCTTCTCGTTTGAATGACTCTCTACAAATACGGTAATAACTATGTTTCTCGTTGCTTATGCTAATATGATAGAAGCAGCATCGTACCTGTTTATTGTTGCATTGGTTCGTTATTTATTTCAAGCTATTCTTTAGTTCGATTCATTGCGAATCTCTCTCCAGCTTCTGGTTTGAATGACTCTCTACAAATACGGTAATAACTATGTTTCTCGTTGCTTATGCTAATATGATAGAAGCAGCATCGTACCTGTTTATTGTTCCATTGGTTCGTTATTTATTTCAAGCTATTCTTTAGTTCGATTCATTGCGAATCTCTCTCCAGCTTCTCGTTTGAATGACTCTCTACAAATACGGTAATAACTATGTTTCTCGTTGCTTATGCTAATATGATAGAAGCAGCATCGTACCTGTTTATTGTTCCATTGGTTCGCTATTTATTTCAAGCTATTCTTTAGTTCGATTCATTGCGAATCTCTCTCCAGCTTCTCGTTTGAATGACTCTCTACAAATACGGTAATAACTATGTTTCTCGTTGCTAATGCTAATATGATAGAAGCAGCATCGTACCTGTTTATTGTTCCATTGGTTCGTTATTTATTTCAAGCTATTCTTTAGTTCGATTCATTGCGAATCTCTCTCCAGCTTCTCGTTTGAATAACTCTCTACAAATACGGTAATAACTATGTTTCTCGTTGCTTATGCTAATATGATAGAAGCAGCATCGTTCCTGTTTATTGTTCCATTGGTTCGTTATTTATTTCAAGCTATTCTTTAGTTCGATTCATTGCGAATCTCTCTCCAGCTTCTCGTTTGAATAACTCTCTACAAATACGGTAATAACTATGTTTTACGTTGCTTATGCTAATATGATAGAAGCAGCATCGTACCTGTTTATTGTTCCATTGGTTCGTTATTTATTTCAAGCTATTCTTTAGTTCGATTCATTGCGAATCTCTCTCCAACTTCTCGTTTGAATGACTCTCTACAAATACGGTAATAACTATGTTTCTCGTTGCTAATGCTAATATGATAGAAGCAGCATCGTACCTGTTTATTGTTCCATTGGTTCGTTATTTATTTCAAGCTATTCTTTAGTTCGATTCATTGCGAATCTCTCTCCAGCTTCTCGTTTGAATGACTCTCTACAAATACGGTAATAACTATGTTTCTCGTTGCTTATGCTAATATTATAGAAGCAGCATCGTACCTGTTTATTGTTCCATTGGTTCGTTATTTATTTCAAGCTATTCTTTAGTTCGATTCATTGCGAATCTCTCTCCAGCTTCTCGTTTGAAAGACTCTCTACAAATACGGTAATAACTATGTTTTACGTTGCTTATGCTAATATTATAGAAGCAGCATCGTACCTGTTTATTGTTCCATTGGTTCGTTATTTATTTCAAGCTATTCTTTAGTTCGATTCATTGCAAATCTCTCTCCAGCTTCTCGTTTGAATGACTCTCTACAAATACGGTAATAACTATGTTTCTCGTTGCTAATGCTAATATGATAGAAGCAGCATCGTACCTGTTTATTGTTCCATTGGTTCGCTATTTATTTCAATCTATTCTTTAGTTCGATTCATTGCGAATCTCTCTCCAGCTTCTCGTTTGAATAACTCTCTACAAATACGGTAATAACTATGTTTCTCGTTGCTTATGCTAATATAATAGAAGCAGCATCGTACCTGTTTATTGTTCCATTGGTTCGCTATTTATTTCAAGCTATTCTTTAGTTCGATTCATTGCGAATCTCTCTCCAGCTTCTCGTTTGAATAACTCTCTACAAATACGGTAATAACTATGTTTCTCGTTGCTTATGCTAATATGATAGAAGCAGCATCGTACCTGTTTATTGTTCCATTGGTTCGTTATTTATTTCAAGCTATTCTTTAGTTCGATTCATTGCGAATCTCTCTCCAGCTTCTCGTTTGAATGACTCTCTACAAATACGGTAATAACTATGTTTCTCGTTGCTAATGCTAATATGATAGAAGCGGCATCGTACCTGTTTATTGTTCCATTGGTTTGCTATTTATTTCAAGCTATTCTTTAGTTCGATTCATTGCGAATCTCTCTCCAGCTTCTCGTTTGAATGACTCTCTACAAATACGGTAATAACTATGTTTCACGTTGCTTATGCTAATATGATAGAAGCAGCATCGTACCTGTTTATTGTTCCATTGGTTCGTTATTTATTTCAAGCTATTCTTTAGTTCGATTCATTGCGAATCTCTCTCCAGCTTCTCGTTTGAATAACTCTCTACAAATACGGTAATAACTATGTTTTACGTTGCTTATGCTAATATGATAGAAGCAGCATCGTACCTGTTTATTGTTCCATTGGTTCGCTATTTATTTCAAGCTATTCTTTAGTTCGATTCATTGCGAATCTCTCTCCAGCTTCTCGTTTGAATGACTCTCTACAAATACGGTAATAACTATGTTTCTCGTTGCTTATGCTAATATGATAGAAGCAGCATCGTACCTGTTTATTGTTCCATTGGTTCGTTATTTATTTCAAGCTATTCTTTAGTTCGATTCATTGCGAATCTCTCTCCAGCTTCTGGTTTGAATGACTCTCTACAAATACGGTAATAACTATGTTTTACGTTGCTTATGCTAATATGATAGAAGCAGCATCGTACCTGTTTATTGTTCCATTGGTTCGTTATTTATTTCAAGCTATTCTTTAGTTCGATTCATTGCGAATCTCTCTCCAGCTTCTCGTTTGAATGACTCTCTACAAATACGGTAATAACTATGTTTTACGTTGCTTATGCTAATATGATAGAAGCAGCATCGTACCTGTTTATTGTTCCATTGGTTCGTTATTTATTTCAAGCTATTCTTTAGTTCGATTCATTGCGAATCTCTCTCCAGCTTCTCGTTTGAAAGACTCTCTACAAATACGGTAATAACTATGTTTCTCGTTGCTTATGCTAATATGATAGAAGCAGCATCGTACCTGTTTATTGTTCCATTGGTTCGTTATTTATTTCAAGCTATTCTTTAGTTCGATTCATTGCGAGTTTATTCTGCTTCGTTCCATTGGTTCGCTATTTATTTCAAGCTATTCTTTAGTTCGATTC
>NW_028294246.1:0-43000 GCF_964341445.2 Mesoplodon mirus | reverse complement strand
ACTGTCCCCATGGGCACTGTCGCAGAGAGAAAAGTCATCATGGGCACTGTCACAGTCAGTATTCTCACCATGGGCACTCTCATTGTGGGCAGTCTCCGTGAGCACTATTACCATGAACACTGCTACCGTGAACACTCTCATGATAAGAACTGTCACCATGGGCACAGACACCATGGGCACTCTCACGGTGTGCACTGTCACCAGGGGCACTGTCACAATGGGCACTGTCACCATGAGCAATATCACCATGGGCACGCTCACTATTTTGCACTGCCACCAGATGCACCATGACCATGTGCACGGTCACCATGGGCAGTGTCACAATCGGTAGTCCCACCATGGGCACTGCCACCATGAGCAATGTCACAAGAACTGTCAGTCAGAACTGCCACCATGGGCACTTTCAACATGATTACTATCACCTGGGTATTGTCACCTTTGGCACTGTCAACGTCCGTACTATCGTCTTCAGAACTATCACCATGAGCACTGTCACCACGGGCACAGCCTTAATGCGGACTGTCATCATGAACACTGTCACCATGGGCACTATCACAATGAGAACAGTCACCGTGGTCACTGTCACCATGGGCACTTTCACCGTGAGCACTGTCACTAAGAGCCTAATCACCATAGGCACTGTCACCGTGAGAAGAGTCACCATGGACACTGTCAACATGGAGACTATCACCTTGAGCACTGTCACCATGAGCACTGTCAGCATGAGCAATTTCAACAGGATCACTTTCACCATGAGAACTGTCACCCCGGGGACTCTCACCATTGGCACTGCCTCCGAGGGGTTGTCATGATGAGCACTATCACCATGGGCAGTGTCTCCATGGGCAGTGTCACCGTGAGCACTCTCACTATTGGCACTATCACCATCGGCATGGTCACCGTGAGCACTGTCACAATGGGCATTTTCACACTGGGTGCTGTCACCATGGGCACAGTCACCGTTAGCACTCTCAACATGGGCACTGTGATCTTGGGCACTGTCACCATGGGCTCTGCCACCGTGGGCACTGTCACAATGGGAAGTATCACCATGGGCTTTGTCAGCATGGGCAATGTCACCCTGGGCATGGCCACCATGATATCTATCACTATAGGCACTGTCACCATGGGCACTGTCACCATGAGCACGGTCACCATGAGCACTGCCACAATGAGCACTGTCACTTATGGCACTGTCCTCATGAGAAGTGTCACCTTGATCACTGTCACCATGGACAGGACACGCTGGGTATTGTCACCATGGGCACTGTCTATGAGCAGTCTCACCATGGGAATTGTCACCTTAGGTACTGTCACCATGGGCACTGTCACCGTGAACACTTTTACCATCAGCTCTGTTACCCTGGGTATTGTCACCATAGGAAATATCACCGTGACAGTTGTGAACATGGGCACTCTCACCATGAGCAATGTCACCATGAATACTGTCACCCTGTGTATTGTCACCATGGGCACTGTCACCGTGAGCACTACACCATGAGAATTGTGACAATGGGCACTGTCCCCAAGGTCACATTCACGATAGGAACTAACACCGTGAACACTGTCACCATGAGCAATGTCACTGTGTGCAGTTTCAGCATACACTCTCGCACCATAAGCAATGTCACCATGAGCAATATCACCATGGGCACTGTCACCATTTTGCACTACCACCATGTGCAGTGTCACCATGGGCTGTTTCACTATGAGAACTGTCACCATGGGTAATAGCACCATGGGCACTGTCACCGCGAACACTGTCACTATGAGAATTTTCACCATAGGCCCTGTCACAGTGAGAATTGTCACCATCGGCACTGTCAACATGGAGACTATAACCTTGAGCACTGTCACCATGAGCAGAGACACCATGGTCACATTCAATGTAAGACCTCTCACCACGGGGATTATCAACATTCGCACTGTCACAGTGGTGTTGTCACCATGAGCACTATCACCATGGGCGATGTCTCCATGGGCAGTTTCACCATGAGCACTGTCACTATTGGCACTCTCACCATCGGCACTGTCACCATGGGCACCGTCACCGTGAGCACTGTCACCATGCGCCTTGTCACACTGGGTGCTGTCACCATGGGCACTGTCACCTTGGGCACTGTCACAATGGGAAGTATCACCCTGGGCTTTGTCAGCCTTGGCATTGTCCCCGTGGGCACTGACACCGTGACATCTATCACCATAAACACTGTAAACATGGGCACTGTCACCATGAGCACGGACACCATGAGCAGTGCCACAATGACAACTGTTATTTATGGCACTGCCAACATGAGCACTGTCACCATGGGCATGACACCATGGGCACTGTCCCTGTGAGCATTACACCATGAGAATTGTGACTATGGGCACTGTTACCATGGACAATCTCACCATGGGAACTATCAACGTGAACACTGTCACCATGAACACTGTCACTGTGTGCAGTGTCACCATGCGCACTGTCACTGTAAGGACTATCACCGTAAGCAAAGTCTCCATGAGCAATATCACCATGGGCACTGTCACCATTTTGCTCTGCCACCATGTGCAGTGTCACCATGGTTAATATCACCATAGGAACTTTCACCGTGAGAAATGTGACCGTGCGGAATGAGTCTATGGGCACTGGCACCATGGGCATTGTTACTGTGAGCACTGTCAGAATGGGAACTATCACCGTGAGAAATCTCACCTTGCTAACTGTCCCCATGGGCACTGTCACCATGAGAAGTGTCACCATGGGCACAGTCACTGTGGGCACTGTCTCCATGGCAACTGCCACCGTGTGCTCAGTCAACATGAACTCTGTAACAAAGCCCATTATCACCGTGTTCACTGTCAGCATCGGCACTATCACCGTGAGCACTGTCAGCATGTGCACTGTCACTATTTAGCACTGTCACCAGGTGAACTACCACCATGGGCACTGTCACAATGTGCACTATCACCGTGAGCACGGTTACCATGGGCACTGTAACAATGCACAGTGTCACCATCCGTACTGTCCCAATGCGAACTGCCACCATGAGCACTGTCATCATTAGCAGTGTCACCATGAGCACTGGCACCTGGGCACTGCTATTATGAGCACTGTCAACATGAGATCTGTCGCTATGAGAACTGCCACCATGGGTATTTTCAACATGAGTACTGTCACCATGTTATTGTCACCATTTGCAGTGTCACCATGAGCACCATTACCGTGGCACTATCACCGTGAGCACTCTCACTGTGGTCACTGTCACCATGAGCACTGTCGCCATGGGACCTGGCACAATGTAGACAGACACCATGAGCACTGTCACCATGGCCACCATCAGTGTGAGCACTCTCACCATGGTCACTGTCACCTTGGGCACTGTTACCATGAGCACTGTCACCATAGGCAATGGCACCATGGGCCCTGTCATCATGGGCACTCTCACCATGGGCACTATCACTGTGAGCACTGTCACCATGGATACTGCAAACATGAGAACTGTCACCGTGAGTACTGTCACCATGAGTACAGTCTGCACGGGTTGTCACCATGTGCACTGTCACCATGAGAACTGTCAACAGGGGCACTGTCACCATTTATCACTGCCACCATGTGCCGTGTCACCATGGGCACTATCACCATGGATAGTACCACCGTGAACATGGTCACCATGAACACTGCACCTGTGTGCAGTGTCACCATGCACACTGTCACCGTAAGGACTATCACTGTAAGCAAATTCACTATGAGCAATGTCACCATGGGCACTGTCACCATTTTGCACTGCAACAAGTGCAGTGTCACCATAGGCACTTTCACCGTGAGAAATGTGACTGTGCGGAATGTCTCTATGGGCACTGGCACCATGGGCATTGTCACTGTGAGCACTTTCACAACGGGCACTATCACCGTGAGAAATCTCATCATGGTAACTGTCCCCATGGGCACATTCACTGTGAGAAGTGTCACCATGGGCACTGTCACTGTCGGCACTTTTACCATGGGCACTTTCATTGTGGGCACTCTCACCATGGCCACTGCCACCTTGGGCTCTGTCACGATGAACACTGTAATAATACCCATTATCACCGTGGGCACTGTCACCATGGGCACTATCACCGTGAGCACCGTCAGCATGTGCACTGTCACTATTTAGCACTGTCACCAGGTGAACTACCACCATGGGCACTGTCACGATGTGCACTACCACCATGAGCACGGTTACCATGGGCACTGTAACAATGCACAGTGTCACCATCGGTACTGTCCCCATGGGAACTGTCAACAAGAGCACTGTCACCATTAGCACTGTCACCACGAGGACTGCCACCTTGGGCCCTGCTATTATGAGCACTTTCACCATGAGAACTGTCGCTATGAGAACTGCCACCATGGGTATTTTCAACATGAGTACTGTCACCATGGGTATTGTCACCATTTGCACTGTCACCATGAGCACAATTACCGTGAGCTCTATCACCGTGAGCACTGTCACCGTGGTCAGTGTCACCATGACCACTGTCGCCATGGGTACTGGCCAATGCGGACTGGCACCATGAGGCCTGTCACCATGGGCACTCTCAGTGTGAGCACTCTCACCATGGTCACTGTCACCATGGGCACTGTTACCATGAGCACTGTCACCATATGCAATGGCGCCATGGGAACTTTCACCATGGGCACTGTCATCATGGGCAGTGTCACCATGGGCACTGTCACCATGGGCACTGCCACCATGGGCAGTATCACTGTGATCACTGTCACCATGGGTACTGAAACTATGAGAACTGTCACCGTGAGTACTGTCTGCATGGGTTGTCACCGTGTGCACTGTCACCATGAGAACTGTCAACATGGACACTTTCACCATTTTTCACTGCCACCCTGTGCCTTGTCCCCTTGGGAACTATTACCATGAGAAGTGTCACCATGAGTACTGTCATCATTGGCACTGTCACCAAGGGCACGGCCACCGTGTGCACATTGATCATGGTCACGATCACCGTGAGCACTGTCACCATGGGAACTACCAACATGGGCAATGTCATCATGAGAACTTTCACCATGGGAACTGCCACCATGGGCACTATCAATGGGCGGACTCTCATCATGGGCCCTATCACCATAGGCACTGTCACCATGAGCACCGTCACTGTTGGCACTGTCACAATGAGCACTATTACTGTGAGCACTAGCACCGTGAGCTCTCTCAGATTGGTCAATGTCACCATGGGCTCTGTCACTATTGGTACCGGCACAATGCGGACTGTCACAGTGTGACCTGTCACCATAGACACTATCACCATGAGCACTCTCACCGTGGTCACTGTCACCATGGGCACCGTCACCGTGAGCACACTCACTAAGAGCATAATCACCATAGGCGCTGTCACCCTGAGAACACTCACCATGGGCACTCTCAACATGGAGACTATCACCTGGAACACTGTCACCATGAGCAATTTCAACAAGATCACTTTCACCATGAGAACTGACACCATGGGGACTCTCACCATTGGCACTGCCTCTGAGGGGATATCATGATGAGCACTATCACCATGGGCAGTGTCTCCATGGGCAATGTCACCGTGAGCAATCTCACTATTGGCACTATCAACATCGGCACGGTCAGCATCGGCATGGTCACCGTGAGCACTGTCACAATGGGCATTGTCACACTGGGTGCTGTCACCATGGGCACAGTCACCGTTAGCACTCTCACCATGGGCACTGTGATCTTGGGTACTGTCACCATGGGCTCTGCCACTGTTGGCACTGTCACAATGGGAAATATCATCATGAGCTTTGTCAGCGTGGGCAATGTCACCCTGGGCACGGCCACCATGATATCTATCACCATAGGCACTGTCACCATGGGCACTGTCACCATGAGCACGGTCACCATGAGCACTGTCACAATGAGCACTGTCACTTATGGCACTGTCCTCATGAGAAATGTCACCATTGTCACTGTCACCATGGACAGGACACGCTGAGTATTGTCACCATGGGCTCTGTCTATGAGCAGTCTCACCATGGGAATTGTCACCTTAGTTACTGTCACCATGGGCACTGTCACCGTGAACACTTTTACCATCAGCTCTGTTACCCTGGGTATTTTCACCATGGGAACTATCACCGTGACAGTTGTGAACATGGGTATTCTCAGCATGGGCACTATCACCATGAGCAATGTCACCATGAATACTGTCACCCTGTGTATTTTCACCATGGGCACTGTCACCGTGAGCACTGTCAGCATGTGAACTGTCACTATTTAGTGCTGTCACCAGGTGAACTACCACCATGGGCACTGTCACGATGTGCACTATCACCGTGAGCACGGTTACCATGGGTACTCTAACAATGTGCACTGTCACCATCGGTACTGTCCCCATGGTCACTGGCACCAAGAGCACTCTCACCATTAGCACTGTCACCACGAGGACTGCCACATTGGGCAATGCTATTACGAGAACTCTCACCATGAGAACTGTCGTTATGAGAACTGCCACCATGTGTATTTAAAACATGAGTACTGTCACCATGGGTATTGTCACCATTTGCACTGTCACCATGAGAACTATTACCGTGAGCTCTATCACAGTGAGCACTCTCACTGTGGTCAGTGTCACCATGACCACTGTCGCCATGGGTACTGGCACAATGCGGACTGGCACCATGAGCCCTTTCACCATGGACACTATCAGTGTGAGCACTCTCACCATGGTCACTATCACCATGGGCACTGTTACCATGAGCACTGTCACCATAGGCAATGGCGCCGTGGGAACTTTCATCATGGGCACTGTCATCATGGGCAGTGTCACCATGGGCACTATCACTGTGAGCACTGTCACCACGGGTACAGCTACCATGAGCAGTGTCAGCATCGTTTGTGACCGTGTGCATTGTCACAATGAGAACTGTCAGCATGGGAACTGTCACCATTTTTCACTGCCACCATGTGCACTTCCACCATGTGCACTGTCACCATGGGCACTATCTCCGTGAGCACTGTCACCATGAGTACTGTCATCATGGGCACTGTCACCAAGGGCACAGCCACCATGTGCACTGTTAACATGGTCACTATCACCATGAGCACTGTCACCATGGGAACTACCAACATGGGCACTGTCATCATGAACACTTTCACTATTGGAACTGCCACCATGGGCACTATTAACACCAGCACACTCACCATGGGCACTATCCCCAAGGGCACTGTCAGTTTCAGCACTATCACCATGGGTACTGCAACCATGACCACTGTCACCATAAGCACTGTCCCCATTCTCTGTATCACCATGTGCACTGTCACCATGGGCACTATCACCTTGAGAACTGTCAGCCTGGGCACTGTCACCATGGGTATTGTGACTTTGGGCACTGTCACCATGAGCACTGTCACCTTGGGCACTGGCACAATGTGGACTGTCACCATGAGCACTGTCATCATGGGCAGTATCACCATTAGAACTGTCACCGTGGTCACTGTCACCATGGCCACTCTCACCGTGAGCACTATCACTGTGAGTGTTGTGACCACGGGCACTTTCACCATGGGCAGTGTCCCCATGGACAATTTCACTGTTAGTACTGTCACCATGGACACTATAACTATGAGCACTGTCACCGTGGGCTCTTTCACCATGGGCATTTTCACCATGAGCACTGCCACTCTGACCACTCTCATCATAAAAACTGTCACCATGGGCACTTTCACGATGGGCACTTCCAACATTGGCACTATCACCATGAGCACTGTCAACAAGAGCACTGTCATGGTGGGCAATGTCACCATGCGCAATGTCACCACAAGGACTATCACATTAAACAAAGTCACCATGGGCACTGTCACCATTTTGCACTGCCACCGTGTGCACTATCACCTTAGGCACTGTCACCATGAGCTCTTGATCACTGTGTACTGTCACCATGGGTAATATCTCCATGGTCACTGTCACCATAATAACTATCACCGTGAGCAATGCCTTGATGGGCACTGGTGCCATGGGTCTTGTCACTATTAGCACTGAATAAATGGGCACTACCACCGTGAGAAATCTCACCACGCTTAGTGTCCCCAAGGGCACTCTCACAGATAGAAAATTCACCATGGCCACTGTAACAGTCAGTATTCTCGCCATTGGCACTCTCATTGTTGGCACTGCCACCGTGAGCACTATTACCATGAAAACTGCTACCGTGATCACTATCATGATAAGAACTGTCACCATGGGCACTCTCACGGTGTGCACTGTCGCTAGGGGCACTGTCACCATGGGCACTGTCACCATGAGCACTGTGACCATGGGCACTATCACCATGGGCACTATCACCATGAGCAATATCACCATGGGCACTCTCACTATTTTGCACTGCCACCAGATGCACCATGACCATGTGCACTGTCACCATGGGCAGTGTCACCATCAGTAGTCTCACCATGGACACTGCCACCATGAGCACTCTCACCAAGAGCACTGTCATCACGAGCACTGCCACCAAGGGCACTTTCACCATGATTAATGTAACCGTGGTTACTGTCACCTTCTCCCTGTCAATGTGAGTACTATCACCATGAGCTCCATCACCCTGAGCACTGTCACCACGGGCACAGCCTTAATGCGGACTGTCACCATGAACACAGTCACCATGGGAACTATCACGGTAGGAACAGTCACCATGGTCACTGTCACCATGGGCACTGTCACTGTGAGCACTGTCACTAAGAGCATTATCACCATAGGCTCTGTTACCATGAGAACAGTCAACATGGGCTCTGTCAACATTGAGACAATCACCTTGAGCACTGTCACCATGAGCAATTTCAACAGTGTCACTTTCACCATGAGAACTGTCACCACGGGGACTCTCACCATTGGCACTGCTTCCAAGGGGTTGTCACGATGATCACTATCACCATGGGCAGTGTCTCCATGGGCAGTTTCACCGTGAGCACTCTCACTATTGGCACTATCATGATCGGCACTGTCAACATCGGCACGGTCACCGTGAACACTGTCACAATGAGCGTTGTCACATTGGGCACTGTCACCATGGACACAGTCACCATTAGAACTCTCACCATGGGCACTGTGATCTTGGGCACAGTCACCATGGGCTCTGTCACTGTGGGCACTGTCAAAATGGGAAGTTTCAACATGGGCTTTGTCAGGGTGAACACTGTCACCATGAGCACGGCCACCGTGACATGTATCACCATAAACACTGTAACCATGGGCACTGTCACTATGAGCACGGTCACCATGAGCACTGCCACAATGAGCACTGCCACTTATGAAACTGTCCACATGAGCATTGTCACCATGATCACTGTCACCATGAGCAGGACACCCTGGGTATTGTCAGCATGGGCACTGTCACCTTGAGCACTCTCACCATTTCAGATGTCACCTTAGGTACTGTAACCATGGGCACTGTCACCGTGAGCACTTTTACCATGAGCTCTGTCACCCTGCGTATTGTCACCATGGTCACTATCAATGTGAGTGTTGTGAACATGGGCACTCTCACCATGAGCAATGTCACCATGAATACTGTCTCCCTGTGTATTGTCACCATGGGCACTGTCACCGTGAGCACTACACCGTGAGAATTTTGACTATGGGCACTGTCACCATGGGCATATTCACCATCAGCACTATCGCTGTGAGCACTGTCACAATGAGCACTGTCACTCTCGCAGTTTCACCATACACACTATCACCGTAAGGACTATCACTGTAAACAATTTCACCATGAGCAATATCACCATGGGCACTGTCACCCTTTTGCACTGCCACCATGTGCAGTGTCACCATGGGCACTTTTACGAAGAGTACTGTAACCGTGGGTAATATCACCATGGGCACTGTCTCCGTGAGCTCTATCACTATGAGAATTTTCACCATAGGCATTGTCACTGTGAGAACTGTCACTATGGTCACATTCTACGTAAGAACTGTCACCACGGACACTATCACCATTGGCAGTGTCACCGTGGGGTTGTCAGCATGAGAACTATCACCATGGCCAATGTTTCCATGGGCAATTTCACTATCAGCACTGTCACTATTGGCACTCTCACCATCAGCACTGTCACCATGGTTACGGTCACCGTGAGCACTGTCATCATGGGCACTTTCACCGTGGGCACTGTCACAATGGGAAGTATCACCATGTGCTTTGTCAGCCTGGGTACTGTCACCGTGGGCACTGACACTGTGACATCTATCACCATAGACACTGTAAACATGGGCACTGTCACCATGAGCACATTCACCATGAGCACTGTCACCATGGGCATGACACCATGGGCATTGTCACCCTAGGTACTCTCACCATAGGTATTATCACTGTGAGAATTGTGAACATGGACACTATCACCATGGGTACTATCACTGTGAGCACTCTCACCATGGTCACTATCACCGTGGACACTGTTACCATGAGCACTGTCACCATAGGCAATGGTGCCATGGGCACTGTCAACTTTGGCACTGCCACCGTGGGCACTATCACTGTGATCACTGTCACCATGGGTACTGCAACAATGAGAACTGTCACCGTGAGTACTGTCTGCATTGGTTGTCACCATGTGCACTTTCACCATGAGAACTGTCAACATAGGCACTGTCACCATTTTTCACTGCCACGATGTACATTTCCCATAGTGATATTATCCGTAGTGACAGTACTCAATGATAAAGGGCCCATGGTGACAGTGCCCATGGTGATAGTGCACATGGTGACAGTGTCCATGGTGATATTGTGCATGGTGACATTTCTTAAGGTGATAGTCCTTGCGGTGATAGTGCACATGGTGACAGTGCAAATGGTGACAATACCCATGGTGACAGTACTCATGGTGAAAATACCAATGGTGGCAGTTCTCATAGCGACAATTCTCAGGGTGACAGTGCTCATAATAGCAGGGTCCAAGGTGGCAGTGCTTCCCGTGACAGTGGTCACGGTGACAGTGCACTTGGTGACAGTTCCCATGGGAACAGAACTGATGGGGAAAATGCTCTTTGTGAGAGTGCCAATGGTTACCTTGGTCTCGGGAATATTGCACATGATGAGAGTGCCCATGGTGACATTGCCCATGGAGACACGGCTCACTGTGACAGTTCTCATGGTGACAGTGCTCATGGTGGAAGTGCCCATGGTGACACTGCTCATTGTCGCAGTGCTCATGGTGACAGTCCCGATGATGACAGTACTTGTGGTGATAGAGTTCACAGTCGCTGTGCTCATGTTGATAGTGCTCATGGAAGCAGTTTCCTCAGTGACACTGCTCATGCTGGCAATGCCCACGTTGATAGACGCATGGTGACAGTGCCCACAATCGCAGTGCAATGGTGAGAGAGCTCATGGTGACAGTGAAACAGGTGACAGTGCCCATGAAGACAATGGCCATGGTTACAGTGCCCATGTGCCAAGGCCCATGGTGACAGTGCCCACGGTGACACTGACCATGATGTCACTGCCCATGGTGATAGTGCCCATGGTGACCGTGCCCATGTTTACAATGTTCATGGTGACACTGCCCATCGTGGCAGTGCCCCTGGTGACAGTGCACACCATGAGTATGCACATGATGGTCATGCCAGTTGTGACAGTGCCCATGGTGACAGTACTTTTGATGATAGTGCTCACGGAAGAAGTGTTCATGGTAATAATACTCACGGTGGCAGTGCCCGCAGTGACAGTGCTCATGGACAGTGCCAAAAGTGACAGTGCCCTTGATGAGAGTTGCCCTGATGACACAGCTCACAGTGATAGTGCCATTGTGACAGTGCTAAGAGTGACAATGCCTAATATGCCAGTGCCCATTGAGACATGCCACACGGTGACAGTTCTCACAGTGACAGTGCCCATGGTGAATTTACCCATGGTGACAGTACTCGTGGTTAATTTGCCCATGGTGATACTGCACATGGTGGCAGGGCGAAATGGTGACAGAGCCCATGGTGACATTGCTCATGGTGACATTGCTTAAGGTGAGAGTGTGCCTGCTGACAGTGCTCACGGTGATAGTGCCCTTGGTGAAAGTGCCCATGGTGACAGTGCCCATAGTCACAATTCTCATAGTGTAGTGCTCATGGTGACAGTGCCCATGGTAACAATACCCAGGGTGATAGTACTCATGGTGACAGTGCTCATGGTGAGAGTCCCCATGCTGACAGTGCCCATGTTCACAATTCTCACAGTGATAGTGCCCATGGTGACAATACCCAGGGTGACAGAGCTCATGGTAACAGATCTCACGGTGGCAGTTCCCACGTTGACAGTGCCCATGGTGACAAAGTCCATGGTGATACTTCCCATTGTGACAGTGCCCATGGTGACAGTGCCCAAGATCAGAGTGCCCATGCTGACATTGTGCATGGTGACACTACACATGGTGAAAATGCCTATGGTGGCAATTCTCATAGTGAGAGTTCTCATGGTGACAGTGCTCATGGTGGCAGTGCCCTAGGAGGCAGTGCCCGAGGTGACAGTGCTCTTGGTGACAGTGCTCATGGTGGCAGTTCCCATGATGAGAGTACTGATGATGGCAGTGCACATGGTGAGATTACCGATGGTGGCAGTGTGCATGGTGACTGTTTTCACGGTGATAGTGCCTATGGTGACAATGCTCATCATGACAGTTCCCATGGTGACCCGGCCACAGTGTAAGTGCTCATGGTGATACTGCTCAAGGTGATAGTGCCCATGGTGGCTGTCCTAACATTGATAATGTGCATGGTGAAAGTTCCCATGGTGACAGTTCCCATGGTGAAAGTGCTCCTGATTACAGTGCCCATATTCATAGTTCCCACCATGACAGTGCTCATGGTGGCAGTGCCCTGGGTGGCAGTCCTTGTGGTGACAGTGCTCATGGTGGCAGTTCCCATGGTGAGAGTACCGATCTTAGCTCTCCACATGGTGACATTGCCCATGGTAACCAGGCTCACATTGATAGTGCCTAATGTGACAGTGCTCACGGTGATAATGCCGATGGTGATAGTTCTCACAGTGATAGTGCCCATTGTTAAGGTGCCCATTGTGACAGTGCTCATGGTAATTGTGAGCCTAGTGATAGTGCACTTGGTGACTGTGAGCATGTTGACAGTACACATGGTGATACTGCTCAAGATGATAGTGCCCATGTTGACAGTGAGCATGGTGACACTTCTCATGGTGACAGTGCGTATGATGACAATGTTCATCATGACAGTGTCCATAGTGACACTGCCAGGGTGACAGTGCCAATGGTGACAGTGGCCATGGTGATACTGCACAAAGTGATAGTACCCATGGTGATAGTCCTCACGTTAATAGTTCCCATGGTGAAATAGCCCATGGTGAGATTTCCCATGTTGAAAGTACTCATGATGACAGTGAGCATGATGGTAGATCCCATGGTGACAGTGCTCACAGTGATACTGACCATGGAAAGAGTGCATATGGTGGCTGTGCCCTTGGTGAAAATGCCCATGCTGACAGTACTGTTGGTGACAGAGCTCACGGTGATAGTGCCCATGGTGACAGTGTACATGTTTGTAGAGCACATGGTGGCAGTGAAAAATGGTGACAGTTCCCATGGTGAGAGTAATCATGGTTAAAGTGCACACAGTAACCACCCATGATGACATTCCTCACAGTTACAGGGCACAAGTTTGCAGGACCCATGCTGACAGTGCCCACAGTGACACTGCCCATGATGACAGTGCCCAAGGTGAGAGTGCCCATGGTCACATTGCCTCTGGTGACAGTGCTCACTGTGATAGTGCCCATGGTTAAACTGCCCATGGTGACAGCGCTCACTGTGATAGTGCCCATAGTTATAGTGCACTTAGTGGCCGTGCCCATGGTGACAGTACACATGGTGATATTGCTCATGGTGATAGTGCCCATGGTGACAGTGTCCATGGTGATGGTTCTCACGGTGAGAGTGCCCATGGTGATAAACTTCATGATGAGAGTGCCCATGGTGACATTCCTCACAGTGATAGTGCCCATGGTGATAGTACACTGGGTGGCTGTGCCCACTGTGACAGTGCCCATGGTGACAGTGCCCATGGAGGCAGTGCCCACAATGACAGTGCCCATGGTGACAGTGACGACAGTGACAGTGCCCATGGTGACAGTTCTCACGGTGACAGTGCCATGGAGACAGTTAGCATGGTGAGATTTCTCACAGTAATAGTGCTCATTGTTACAATGCTCATACTGACAATGCCATTTGTGCCAGGTCCCATCAAGACATGCCGCACTGTGACAGTTCCATGGTGACAGTGCCCCTCATGATATTACCCATTGTGAGAGTAATCATGATTAAAGTGCTCATGGTGACACTGCTTATGGTGGCAGTGCAATATGGTGACAGTGCCCATGGTGACATTGCTCATAGTGACATTGCTTACAGTGATAGTCCTTATGGTGATAGTGTGCATGGTGACACTGCACACTGTGACAGTGTTCATGGTGACAGTGCTCTCGGTAATAGTGCCCATTGTGAAAGTGCCCATGTTGACAGTGCCCACAGTCACAATTCTCAGAGTGTAGTGGTCACGGTGATAGGGTTCATGGTGACAGTACCCAGGCTGACAGTATTCATGGTGACAGGTCTCATGGTGATAGTGCCCATGGTGAGAGTCCCCATGTTCTCAATTCTCACTGTGATAGTGCCAATGGTGACAATACCCAGGGTGACAGAGCTCATGTTAACAGTTCTCACGGTGACAGTGCCCATGGTGAGAGTACCTAGGGTGAAAATGCCCATGGTGAGAGTGCTCATGGTGACAGTGCCCATGGTGAAAATACCCACGGTGCCATGCCCATGGTGACAGTGCTGATGGTGACCCTGCTCATGTTGGCAGTGCCATAAGTGACAGTGCTCATTGTGGCAGTGGTCATGGTGACGGTGCTCATGGTGACAGTGTGCATGTTGACAGTGCGCATAATTACAGTGCTTATGGTGATAGATGCCATGGTGTAAGTGCCCAAGGTGACAGTGCCCACGCTGATAAATCCCATGGTGATGCTTCCCATTGTGACAGTGCCCACGGTGAAAGTGCACGTGGTGACAGTGCCCAAGATCACAGTGCCCATGGTGACAGTGCTAATGGTGACAGTGCCTATGGTGATAAATCTCTTAGTGAGAGTGCTCACGTTGACACTGCCCATGGTGACAGTGCCCAGTGTGACAAGGCCCAAGGTGACAGTGCTCATGTTGACCATGCCCATGGTGACAGTGCTGATGGTGATAGTACGAATAGAGACAGTGCTCACGGTGAAACTGCCCATGTAGATATTGCCCATTGTGATAGTGCTCATGGTGACAACTGCAAGGTGTCAGTACCAATGGTGATAGTCACCGTGGTGATAGTTCTCAGGGTGAAAGTGACCAAGGTGACATTGCTCATGGTGACAGTGCTCAAGGTGATAGTCTCCATGTTGACAGTGCCCATGGTGACAGTTCTCACGGTGACATTGCCTATGGTGATAATTCTCATAGTGAGAGTGCTCACGTTGACACTGCCCATGGTGACAGTGACCACGGAGACTGTTCTCACCGTGATACTGCCCATGGTGACAGTCCACACTGTGGCTGTACCCATGGTGACACTGCTCAGGGTGATGGTGCTCACAGAGATAGAGCTCATGGTGATAGTGCCCAAGGTGACAATACCCACGGTGACAGTAATCATGGTGAAAATGCCCATGGTGGGAATTATCATAGTGACAGTTCTCATTGTGAACAGTGCTCATGGTGGCAATATCCAAGGTGGCAATGCTCGTGCTGACACTGCTCTTGGAGACAGTTCTCATGGTTGCAGTGCCCATGGTAATCGTGCTCATGGTGATAGTGCCTATGGTGACAGTGTCCATGGTCATAGTGCACCTGGTGGCAGTGCAATATAGTGACACTGCCAATGGTGACATTTCTCATGGTGACATTGCTCATGGTGATAGTGCCCATGGTGACTGTGCCCATGGTGACAGTGCTCATGGTGACATTGCCCATGGTGGCAGTGCCCCTGGTGACAGTGCACACCGTTAGGGTGTCCACGGTGGTCTCGGCATTGGTGACAGATCCCATGGTGACAGTTCTTATGATGATAGTGCTCACAGAAGCAGTGTTCATGGTAATAATGCTCACGGTGGCAGTGCCCACAGTGACAGTGCCCATAGACAGTGCCAAAAGTGACAGTGCCCATGGTGACAGTACTTAAGATGATAGTGCTCACAGGAGCAGTGTTCATGGTAATAATGCTCACGGTGGCAGTGCCCACAGTGAGAGTGCTCATGGACAGTGCCAAAAGTGACAGTGCCCATGGTGAAAGTTACCATTGTGAGACAGCTCACAGTGATTGTGCCCATTGTGGCAGTGCTCAGAGTGACAATGTCCATTGTGCCAGTGCCCATTGATACATGCCACATGGTGACAGTTCTCACAGTGACAGTGCCCATGGTGACAGTACTCATGGTTAAAGTGCCCATGGTGATACTGCACATGGTGGCAGTGTGAAATGGTGACAGAGCCCATGGTGACACTGCTCATGGTGACATTGCTTAGGGTGATAGTCCTTACGGTGATAGTGCACCTGGTGACAGTACTCACGGTTATAGTGCCCTTGGTGAAAGTTCCATGGTGACAGTGCACATCGTGATAGTCCCCATGCTGAGAGTGCCCATGTCCACAATTCTCAGAGTGATAGTGCCCATGGTGACAATACCCAGGGTGACAGAGCTCACAGTAACAGATCTCACGGTGGCAGTGCCCACAGTGACAGTGCCCATGCTGACAAAGCCCATGGTCATACTTCCCATTGTGACAGTGCCCACGATGACAGTGCCCATGGTGACAGTGTCCAAGATGAGAGAGCCCATGCTGACATTGCGCATGGTGACCGTACTCATGGTGAATATGCCTATGGTGGCAATTCTCTTAGTGAGAGTTCTCATGGTGACAGTGCTCATGGTGGCAGTGCCCTAGGAAGCAGTGCTCGTGGTGACAGTGCTCTTGGTGACAGTGCTCATTGTGGCAGTTCCCATGGTGGCAGTGCACATGGTGAGATTACCGATGGTGGCAGTGCGCATGGTGACTGTTCTCATGGTGACAGTGCTTATGGTGACAATGCTCTTCGTGACAGTGCCCATGGTGATGCTGCGACAGTGAGACTGCCACGGTGTAAGTACTTATGGTGACAGTGACCATGGTGATACTGTTCAAGTTGATAGTGCCCATGGTGGCTGTCCTAACATTGATAATGCCCATGTTGAAAGTTCCCATGGTGAAAGTGCTCCTGATTACTGTACCCATATTCGGAGTTCCCATGGTGACCCTGCTCATGATGGCAGTGCCCTGGGTGGCAGTCCTGGTGGTGACATTGCTCATGGTGGCAGTTCCCATGGTGAGAGTACTGATGGTAGCTGTGCACATTGGTGTCACAATGGTGACATTGCCCATGGTAAACTTGCTCACTGTGATAGTGCCCATGGTGACAGTGCTCATGGTGATTTTGCCCATGGTGATAGTGCTCACGTTGATAGTGCCCATTGTTAAGTTGTCCATGGTGACAGTGCTCACGGTAATAGTGAGCATACTGATAGTGCACTTGGTGACAGTGCCCATGCTGAGAGTACACATGGTGATACCGCTCAAGGTGATAGTGCCCATGGTGACAGTGTGCATGGTGAAACTTCTCATGATGACAGTGCCTATGATGACAAGGCTCATCGTGACAATGCCCATGGTGACACTGCTACGGTGACAGTGCCAACGGTGAAAATGACCATGGTGATACTGCTCAAGGTGATAGTACCCATGGTGAGAGTCCTCAAGTTGATAGTGCCCATGGTGAAATTGCCCATTGTGAGAGTTCCCATGGTGACAGTGCTCATGATGACATTGCCCATGATGGTAGTTCCCATGGTGACAGTGCTCACTGTGATACTAACCACGTTAAGAGTGAAGACGGTGGCCGTGTCCTTGGTGACAATGCCCATGATGACAGTACTGATGGTGACAGTGCTCACGGTGATAGTGCCCATGGTGACAGTGCACATTTTTGTAGTGCACATGGTGGCAGTGAAAATTGCTGACAGTGCCTATGGTAACCGTGCTTATGGTGATAGTGCCCATGGTGATATTGCTCACAGTGATAGTGCTCATGGTTAAACTGCCCATGGTGACTGTGCTCACTGTAATAGTGCCCATACTGATAGTGCACTTGGTGGCCGTACCCATGGTGACAGTGTCCATGGTGACAGTAATCATGGTGACACTGCTCACGGTGATAATGCACATGGTGACAGTGCCCATGGTTGTAGTGCACATGTTGGAAGTGAAAAATGGTGACAGTGCCCATGGTGACTGTGCTAACGTTGACAGTGCCCATAGTGAAAATACCCATGGTGACAGTGCTGAAGGTGAAAGTGCCCATGGTGGCAGTTCTCATAGTGATAGTTCTCATGGTGACAGTGCTCATGGTGGCAGTTCCGAGGTGGCAGTGCTCACAGTGACAGTACTCATGGTGATAGTGCTTCTGGTGGCAGTTCCCATGGTGACAGTACCGATAGTGACACTACACATGGTGACAAGGCCCATGGTAAACGTGCTCAAGGTTATAGTGCCCATGGTGACAATGCTCACGATGATGGAGCCCATGGTAAAGTTGCCCATGGTGACAGTACTCACAGTAATAGTGAGCATAGGGATAGTGCACTTGGTGACCATGCCCATGGTGAGAGTGCCCATGGTGAGAGTACACATGGTGATACTGCTCAAGGTGATACTGCCCATGGTGACAGTGCACATGGTGACAGTTCTCACGGTGACAGTTCCTATGGTGACAATTCTCATCATGACACTGCCCATGGTGACAGTTCCCACGTTGATACTACCCAAGGTGAAAGTGCCCATGGTGACAGTTTGCATGGTGAAAGTGCTCATGATGATACTGCCCATGTCGGTAGTTCCAGTGGTGAGAGTGCTCACAGTGATACTGACCATCATAAGAGTGCACATGGTGACCGTACCCTTGGTGACAATACCAACTATGACAGTACTCATGGTGACAGTGCTCACGGTGATAGTGCTCATGGTGACAGTGCACATATTTGTAGTGTACATGGTGGCAGTGAAAACTGGTGACAGTTCCCATGGTAAACGTGCTTACGGTGATATTGCCCATGGAGACATTGCTCACAGTGATAGTGCCCATGGTTAAAGTGCCCATGGTGATAGTGCTCACGGTAATAGTGAGCATCTTGATAGTGCACTTGGTGGCCATGCCCATGGTGACAGTAACCATGGTGACAGTACACATGGTGATACTGTTCAAGGTGATAGTGTCCATGGTGACAGTGCCAATGGAGACACTTTTCATGGTGAGAGTGCCCATGGTGATACAGCTCATGGTGATAGTGCCCATGGTGACAGTCTTCACACTGATCGTGCTGATGGTGATAGTACAGTTGGTGGCCGTGGCCATTATGACACTGCCCATGGTGACAGTACACATGGTGATAGTGCTAACAGTGATTGAAACCACGGTTCACTTAGTGATAGTTCCCCCTATGACAGTGCCTATGGTGACAATTCCCTTGGTGAAAGTGCCCATGGTGACAGTGCCCATGGTGACAGTACACATGGTGATACTGCTCAAGGTGATAGTGCCCCTGGTGACAGTGCCCACAGTGACATTTCTCATGGTGGTAATGACTTTGGTGACAGTGCTCAAGTTGAAATTGCCCATGGTGACAATTCTTATGGTGACATTACCCTTGGAGAGCACTCATGTTGACAGTGCCCATGGTGATGTGCTCATGTTGACAGTGCTCACGGTGATAATGCCCATGGTGACATTGCCCGTGGTGGCAGTGCCCACGGTGCCAGTGCACATGCTGACAGTTCCCATGATGATAGAGCCCATGGTGACAGTGCACATGGTGATACTGCCAATGTTGACAGTGCTCATGGTGACAGTTTTCATCGTTGCAATACCCATGTTTACAGTACTCACTGACATTGCCCATGGTAGCTATGCCCATGGTGACAGTGTCCACAGTGACAGTGACCATAATGACAGTGCCCATGGTGACATTGCCTATGGTGACTGTGCTTATGGTGACAGTGCCCATGGTGACAGTGACCACAGTGAGAGTGCTCACTGTGATAGTGCCTATGGTGACAGTGCTCATGGTGAAAATCCTTACTGTGCCAGTGCCCATTGTGGCAGTTAACACGGTGATAGTGTTCACGGTAATATTACGCATGGTGACAGTGCTAATGATGACAATACCCATGGTGACAGTACCATGGTGAAAATACCCATGGTGGCAGTTCTCATAGTGAAAATTCTCATGGTGAGACTTGTCATAATAACAGTGCCCAAGGTGGCAGTGCTCGTGGTGGGAGTGCTCTTGGTGCCAGTGCTCTTGATGGCAGTTCCCATGGGAACAGTACTGATGGTGACAATGCACATTGTGATAGTAAAAATGGTAACCTTGCTCTCGGTGATAGTGCACGCAGTGAGAGTGCCCATGCTGACAGTCTCATGGTGATAGTGCCCATGGTGAGAGTGCACATGGTGATACTGCCAATGGTGATCGTGCTCATGGTGACAGTGCTCATGGTTGCACTACCCACGGTGACAGTGCTCAAAATGACAGTGCCCATGGTGCCAGTGCCCATGGTGACTTTGCCTATGGTGACACTCCTCACGGTGACGTTGCCCATGGTGACAGGGCTCATGGTGACAGTCCCCATTGTGCCAGTGCCCATGGTTACAGTGCTCACAGTGAAAGTGCTCATGGTAATACTTCTCACAGTGACAGTGCCCAAGGTGAAAATACCCATGGTGAGAATGCTCATCGAGAAATTACCCATGGTGGCAATTCTCATAGTGAGAGTTCTCATGGTGACAGTTCTCATGGTGGCAGTGCCCTAGGTGGAAGTGCTCGTGGTGACAGTGCTCATGGTGACATTTCTCATGGTGGCATTTCCCATGGTGAGAGTAACGATGGGGCAGTGCACATGGTGACAGTGCCCATGGTAACCGTGCTCAGGATGATATGACCCATGGTGACAGTTATCACGGTGGTAGTGCCAATGTTGATAGTGCCCACGGTGATAGTGCCCATGGTTAAGTTGCCCATGGTGACAGTGCTCACAGTAAGAGTGAGCATAGTGATAGTGTACTCGGTGACCGTGCCCATGGTGACAGTGCCCATGGTGACAGTACACATGGTGATACTGCTCAAGGTGATAGTTCCCTTGTTGACAGTGCACATGGTGACAGTTCTCATGGTGAATGTGCCTATGGTGACAATGCTCATGGTGACCGTGCCCATGGTGAGAGTTCTCACGTTGATAGTGCTCATGATGAAAGTGCCCATGGTGATAGTTCACATGGTGAAAGTGCTCATGATGAGAGTGCCCATGTTGTTATTTCCCATGGTGAGAGTGCTGACAGTGATAGTGACCATGGTAAGATTGCAGATGGTGGCCGTGCCTTGGTGACTTTGCCCATGATGACAGTACTCATGGTGAGATCGCTCATGGTGATAGTGTCCATGGTGACAGTGCACATGATAACAATGCTCATGGTGACATTTCTTAAGGTAATAGCCCTTGTGGTGATAGTGCACATGGTGCCACTTCCCACCATGACAGTGCTCTTGGTGACAGTGCTCATGTTGATATGGTCCACGGTGGAAATGCCCATGGTGAAATTGCCCATGGTGACAGCGCTTATAGTAAGAGTAGTCACATTGGCAGTGCTCCCGGTGAAACTGCCCATGGTGACAGAGCCCACGGTGACATTGCCCATAGTGATAGTGTCCATGTTGACAGTACTCACAGTGAAATATTCCATGGGGACACTGCCAATGGTTACTGTTCCAATGGTTACCACCCGGTGATAGATGTCTCTCTGAGAGTGCCCATGGTGACAGTGCAAACGGTGACATTGCCTATCGTGACAGTGCTCACAGTGACAGTGCCCATGCTGACTGTGACCGTGGTGACAGTTTGAATGCTGACAGTGCTCATGGTGACAGTCCGCATTGTGCCAGTGCTCAAGGTGACCGTGATCATGGTGACAGTGCCCATAGTCAAAATACCCATGGAGACAATACTCATGGTGAAAGTGCCCATGGTGGCAATTCTCATAGTGACAGTTCTCATGGTGACAGTGTTCATGGTAGTAGTTCCTTAGGTGGCAGTGCTCGTGGTGATAGAGCTCATGGTGACAGTGCTCATAGGGGCAGTTCCCATGGTGAGATTACCAATGGTGGCAGTGCACATGGTGACAGCGCCCACGGTAACCGTGTTCATGGTGATAGTGTCCACAGTGACATTGTGCATGTTGACGTTTCTCACGGTGACACTGCCTATGGAGACAATGCTCATTGTGACAGTGGCCATGGTGATACTGCTCAAGGTGATATTGCCCATGGTGGCTGTCCTAACGTTGATAATGCCCATGGTGAAAGTGTCCATGGTGACAGTTCTCATGGAGAAAGTGCTCATGATGACAGTGCCCATGTTTGGATTTCCCATGGTGACAGTGCTCATGGTGTCAGGGCCCTATGTGGCAGTGCTCATGGTGACAGTACTCATGGTGACAGTGCTCATGGTGGCAGTTCCCATGGTGAGAGTATCGATGGTAGCTGTGCACAAGGTGACATTCCCCATGGTAACCGTGATCACAGTTACAGTTCCCATGGTGACAGTGCTCACAGTGATAGTGCCGATGGTGATAGTGCTCATGGTGATAGTGCCCATGGTTAAGGTGCCCATGGTGACACTGCTCATGGTAATTGTGAGCATAGTGATAGTGCACTTGGTGATCGTGCCCATGGTGACAGTACACATGGTGATACTGCTCAAGGTGATAATGCCCAAGTTGACAGTGCACATGGTGACAGTTCTCACGGTGACAGTGCCTATGTTGACAATGCTCATCCTGACATTGCCCATGGTGAAACTGCCATGGTGACAGTGCCCATGGTGACAGTGCTCATGGTGACACTTCTCACGGTGACAGTGCCTATGATGACAATGATAATCGTGACAGTGCCCATGGTGACACTGCCACAGTGACAGTGCCAATGGTGACAGTGACCATGGTGATACTGCACAAGGTGATAGTGCCCATGGTTACATTCCTCACGTTGATAGTTCCCATGGTGAAAGTGCCCATGGTGAGAGTTCCCACACTGAAAGTGCTCATGATGACAGTGCCCATGTTGGTATTTCCCATGGTGACAGTGCTCACATTGATACTGACCATGGAAAGAATGCATATGGTGGCTGTGCCCTTGGTGACAATGCCCATGATGACAGTTCCGATGGTGACAGTGCTCACGGTGATAATGTCCATGTTGACAGTGCTCATGGTTACAGTGCACATGGTGACAACCCATGCTGTCATTACTCACGGTGACAGTGCGCAAGGTTGCAGTACCCATGTTGACAGTGCCCACGGTGACACTGCCCATGGTGACAGTGCCCTTGGTGACATTGCTTAAGGAGATAGTACTTGCAGTGATAGAGCGCATGGTGCCATTTCCCACCATGACAGTGCTCTTGTTGACAGTGCTCACAGTGACAGTGCCCATTGTGGCAATACCCATGTTAACAGTTCCTAAGGTGACACTGCCCGTTATGACATTTCCCATGGTGACAGTGCCCATGGTGCCATTGCCTATGGTGACAGTGCTTACGGCGATAGTGCCCCTGGTGACAGGCTTATGGCGACAGTGCGAATGTTGCAACTGCCCATGGTGAAAGTGCTAACGGTGATAGTGCTCACTGTAATATTGCTGATGCTGACAGTGCAAATGGTGACAATACCTATAGTGAGAGTACTCATGGTGAAAATACACATGGTGACAGTTTTCATAGCGACAGTTCTCATGGTGACAGTGCTCATAGTAACAGTGCCCAAGGTGGCAGTGCTTGTGGTGACATTGCTAATGATGACAGGGCTTGTGGTGTCAGTTCCAATGGGGACAGTAACGAAGGTGAATCTGCACATTGTGACAGTGCCCATGGTCAACTTGCTCACGGTGATAGTGCACATGGTGACAGTGCCCATGGTGGTATTGTTCCTGGTGAAAGTGCCCATAGTCACAATTCTCACGGTGTATAGCTCACGGTGACAGTGCCCCTGGTGACAATACCCAGGGTGACAGTACTCATGGTGACAGTGCTCATGGTGATAGTGTCCATGGTGACAGTGCCCATGATCATAATTCTAATGGTGATAGTGCCCATGGTGACAATACCCAGGGTGACAGAGCTCATGGTAACAGTGCTCACAGTAAAAGTGCCCATGGTTAGAGTACCTAGGGTGCAATGCCCATGCTGATAGTGCTCATGGTGACAGTGTCCATGGTGACAGCTCTAATGCTGATAAGGACCATAGTGACAATACCCATGGTGACATTACTCATGGTGATAATGCTCAAGGTGATAGTGTCCATGGCAATAGTGCCCATGGTGAGAGACATCATGCTGATAGGGCCCATGGTGACAGTCCTCAAGTTAAAGGTGCCCATGTTGAACGTGCCCATGGTGACAGTTCCCATGGTGAAAATGCTCATTATGAAAGTGCCCATGTTGGTAGTTCCCATAGTGACAGTGCTAACAGTGATATTGACCATGGTACGTGTGCACATGTTGGCCGTGCCCTTGGTGACAATGCCCATGATGACTGTACTCATGGTGACAATGCTCATGGTGATAGTCCCATGGTGACAGTACACATGGTGATACGGCTAATGGTGATAGTGCCAATGTGACAGTGTGCATGGTGATAGTTCTCACTATAACATTGCCTATGGTGACAATTTTTATGGTGACAATGCCCATGGTGACAGTGCTGATGTTGATGCTGCTCATGGTGATAGTGAACTTAGTGACTGTGCCCATGGTGACATTTCTCACGGTGAGGATGCCCATGGTGATACAGCTCATGGTGATAGTGCCCATGGTGACAGTCCTCACGGTGATAGTGAACTTAGTGGCCGTACCCATGGTGACATTTCTCATGGTGATAGTGCCTATGGTGATAGTACACTTGGTGACCGTGCCCAAGGTGACACAACACATGGTGATACTGCTCAAGGTAATAGTGCCCATGTTGACAGTGCACATGGTGAGAGTTCTCACGGTGACAGTGCCTATGCTGACAATGTTCATTGTGACAGTGACCATGGTTACAGTGTCACAGTGACAGTGCCAATGGTGACAGTGACAAAGGTGATAGTGCCCATGGTGATAGTCCTCACGTTGATAGTTCCCATGGTGAAAGTGCCCATGGTGAGAGTTCCCATGGTGAAAGTGTTCATGATGACTGTGCCCATGTTGGTAGTTCCCATGGTGACAGTGCTCACAATGATACTGACCATGGAAACAGTGCATATGGTGGCCGTGTCCTTGGTGACAATGCCCATGATGACAGTACTGGTGGTGAGAGTGCTCACGGTGATAGTGCCCATGGTGACAGTGACCATGGTGACAGTGCTCATGGTTACAGTGCACACAGTGACAACCCATGCTCACATTCCTCATGGTGACAGTGTTCAAGTTTGCAATACCCATGGTGACAGTGCCCACGGTGACACTGCCCATGATGACAGTGCCCATGGTGACAGTGCCCATGGTGAAAATGCCCATGGTGACATTGCCTATGGTGGCAGTGTTCACAGTGATAGTGCCCATGGTTAAACTGCCCATGGTGACAGCACTCACGGTAATAGTGCCAATAGTAATAGTGCACTTGGTGGCCGAGCCCATTGTGACAGTACACATGGTGATACTGCTCACGGTGAGAGTGCCCATGGTGATACAGCTCTTGATGATAGTGCCCATGGTGACATGCCTCACAGTGATAGTGCCCACGGTGATAGTACACTTGGTGGCTGTGCCCATTTTGACAGTGCACATGGTGACAGTTCCCACAATGACAGTGCCCATGGTGACTGTGTTGACAGTGAAAATGCCCATGGTGACAGTTCTCACGGTTACAGTGCCATGGAGAAATGTAGCACGGTGAGATTTCTAACGGTGAGAGTGCTCATTGTCACAGTGCTCATAGTGACAATGTCCTTGGTGCCAGTGCCCATCGAGACATGCTGCACAGTGACAGTTCTCACAGAGACAGTGCCCATGGTGATATTAACCATGGTGACAGTACTCATGGTTACAGTGCCAATGGTGACACTACACATGGTGGCAGTGCTTAAGGTGATAGTCCCCATGCTGACAGTTCGCACGGTGAAAGTGCCCACGGTGACATTGCTCATGGTGAGAGTACTCATGGTGAAAGTGCCCATGGTTGCAATTCTCATAATGAGAGTTCTCATGGTGACAGTGCTTATGGTGTCACTGCCCTAGAAGGCAGTGCTTGTGGTGACAGAGCACATGGTTACAGTGCCCATGGTGACAATAGCCATGGTGACAGTACTCATGGTGAATGTGCCCATGGTGACAATTCTCATAGTGACAGTTCTCCTGGTCAGAATGCTCATGGTGGCAGTGCCCTAGGTGGCAGTGCTCTCAGTGACAGTGCTCATGGTGACGGTGCTCATGGTGGCAGTTCCCATGGTGAGCATACCAATGGTGGCAGGGCACATGGTGACAGTGCCCATTGTAACCATACTCACAGCAATAGTGCCCATGGTGACAGTGATCTCAATGATAGTGCCGATGGTGATAGTGCTCATGGTGATAATGCCCATGGTTAAGGTGCCCATGGTGACAGTGCTCACGGTAATATGAACATAGTGATAGTGCACTCAGTGACCGTGCCCATGGTGAGAATACACATGGTGATAGTGCTAAAGGTTATAGTGCCCATGGTGACAGTGAGCACAGAGACAGTTCTCAGGGTGACAGTGCCTATGGAGACAATTCTCATCGTGATGGTGCCCATGGTGACCCTCCCATGGTGACACTGCCACAGTGACAGTGCACATGGTGACAGTGACCATGATGATACTGTTCAAGGTGATACAGCCCATGGTGACAGTCCTAACATTGATAGTGACCATGGTGAATGAATATGCCCATGGTGACAGTTCACATGGTGAAAGTGCTCATGATGACAGTGCCAATGTTGGTAGTTCCCATGGTGACAGTGCTCATGGTGGCAGTGCCCTAGGTGGCAGTGCTTGTGGTGACAGTGATCATGGTGACATTGCTCATGGTGGCAATTCCCATGGTGAGAGTACTGATGGTGGCAGCACACATGGTGACATTGCCCATGCTACCCATGCTCATGGTGATAGTGCCCATGGTGACAGTGCTCACAGTGATAGTGCCGATGGTGATAGTGCTCATGGTGATACTGTCCATTGTTAAGTTACCCATGGTGACAGTGCTCACGGTAATAGTGAGCATAGTGATAGTGCACTTTGTGACAGTGCCCATGGTGACAGTACACATGGTGATACTGCTCAAGGTGATAGTGCCCATGGTGACAGTGCACATGGTGAAATTTCTCACAGTGACAGTGCCTATGATCACAATGCTCATCGTGACACTGCCCATGGTGACATTGCTATGGTGACAGTGTCAACGGTGACAGTGACCATGGTGATACTGCTCAAGCTGATAGTGCCCATGGGGAGAATCCTCACGTTGATAGTGCCCATGGTGAAAGTGCCCATTGTGAGTGTTCGCATGGTGAAAGTGCTCATGATGACATTGCCCATGTTGGTAGTTCGCATGGTGAAAGTGCTCACAGTGATACTAACCATGGTAAGAGTGAATACGGTGGCTGTGCCCTTGGTGACAATGAACATGATGACAGTACTGATGGTGACAGTGCTCCCGGGGATAGTGCCTATGGTGCCAGTGCACATGGTTGTAGTGCACATGGTGGCAGTGAAAAATGGTGACAGTGCCCATGGTAACCGTGCTCACAGTGATAGTGCCCATGGTGACAATGCTCATGGTGATAGTGCCCATGTTTAAACTGCCCAAGGTGACAGTGCTCACGGTAATACTGCCCAAAGCGATAGTGAACTTAGTGGCCATGCCCATGGTGACATTTCTCACGGTAAGAATGCCCATGGTGACACAGCTCATGGTGATAGTGCCCATGGTGACAGTCCTCACAGTGATAGTGCCCATGGTGATAATACACTTTGTGGCCATGCCCATTGTGCCAGTGCCCATGGTGACAGTGCACATGGTGATAGTGCTAACAGTGATAGTGCCCATGGTTACAGTGCACATGGTGACATTTCTCACTATGACAGTGCCTATGGTGACAATTCTCATGGTGACAGTGCCCATGGTGACAGTGCCCGTGGTGAGAGTGCCCGTGGTGAGAGTGCCCATGTTGAGAGGCCTAACATTGAGAGTGCCCATGGTGACAGTTCCCATTGTGAAAGTGCTCATGATGACATTGCCCACATTGATAGTTCCCATGGTGACTGTGCTCACAGTGATAGTGACCATGGTAACAGTGTACATGGTAGCTGTGAACTTGTTGAGAATGCCCTTAATGACAGTAATCATGGTGACAGTGCTCACAGTGATAGTGTCCATGGTGATAGTGCACATTGTGGTAGTGCACATGGTGGCAGTGAAAAATGCTGACAGTGCCCATGGTGACAGTGCTTATGGTGAGAGTGGTTACAGTGGCAGTGCTCACGGTGAAAGTGCCCATGGTGACAGAGCCCACGGTGACAGTGCCCAATATGATAGTGCCCATTGTGACAGTACTCCCAGCGAAATTGTCCAAGGGTACACTGCCCATGGTGACAGTGTCCATGGTCACAACCTTCACGGTGACACTGGCCATGGTGACACTGCAAGGGGTGATATTGCCCATTGTGACAGTGCTCATAGTGACAGTGTCCATGGTGACCCTGACCACAGTGACAATTCTAACGGTGATAGTGCCCATGGTGACAGTGCTCATGGTGACAGTCCACATTGTGCCAGTGCCCAACGTGACAGTGCTCACAGTGACAGTGCCCATAGTGACAACACCCATGGTGACAGTACTCATCAAGAAAGTGCCCATTGTGGCGATTTTTATAGTGACAGTTCTCAAGGTGACAGTGCTCATGGTGGCAGTGCCCTAAGTGGCAGTGCTCATAGAGACAGTGTTCATGATGGCATTTCCCATGGTGAGATTACCGATTGTGGCAGTGTACATGGTGAGATTGCCCATGGTAACCATGCTCACAGTGATAGTGCCAATGGTGACAGTGATCACCGTGGCAGTGCCCTAAGTGGCAGTGCTCGTGGTTACAGTGCTCATGGTGGCAGTTCCCATGGTGAGAGTACCGATGGTGGCAGTGCACATGGTGAGATTGCCCATGGTAACCATGCTCACGGTGACAGTGCCCATGGTGACAGTGATCACGGTGAAAGTGCTCATGGTGATAGTTCTCATGGTGGAAGTGCTCATGGTTAAGGTGCCCGTGGTGACTGTGCTCACGGTAATAGTGAGCATAGTGAGAGTGCACTTGCTGACCATGCACATGGTGACAGTACACATGGTGATACTTCTCAAGGTGATAGTGCCCATGGTGAAAGTGCGCATGGTGACAGTTCTCATGTTGACAGTGTCCATGGTGATAATGCTCATGGTGATAGTGACCATGGTGACAGTCCTCAAGTTGATAGGGCCCATGGTGAATGTGCCCATGATGACAGTTCCCATGGTGAAAGTGCTCACAGTGATACTGACCATGGTAAGAGTACACATGTTGGCCGTGCCCTTGGTGAAAATGCCCATGATGATAATACTCATGGTGGCACTGCTCACGGTGATAGTGGCCATGTTGACAGTGCACATTGTCTTAGTGCACATGTTGGCAGAGAAAAATGGTGACAGTGCCCATGGTGACAGTGCTCATGGTGATAATGCACTTGGAGACAGTGCACATGGTTTTAGTGCACATGGTGGCATTAAAAAATGTTGACAGTGCCCATGGTAACCGTGTTCACGGTGATAGTTCCCATGGTGATGGTGCTCAGGGTGATAGTGTCCATGGTTATAGTGCTCATGGTAATAGTGTCCATAATGATAGTTCACATTGAGGCCGTGCCTATCATGACAGTGCCCATGGTGACAGTACACATGGTGATACTGCTCACGGTGATAGTGTCCATGGTGACAATGCCCATGGTGACACTTCTCATGGTGAGGGTGCCCATGGTGATACAGCTCATGGTGATAGTGCACATGGTGACAGTCCTAACGGTGATAGTGCCCATGGTGATAGTACACTTGTTGGCTGTGCCAATTGTGACAGTGCCCATGGTAAAAGAACACATGGTGATAGTGCTAACACTGATAATGCCCATGGTGATAGTTCTCACTATGACAGTGCCTGTGGTCACAATCCTCATGGTGACATTGCCCATGGTGACATTGGCCACAGTGACAGTGACAATGCCCATGGTGATAGTGCCCATGGTGAGAGTCCTCATGCTGATAGTGCCCATGGTGATAGTTCCCATTGTGCAAGTGCTCATAATGACAATGCCCATGTTGGTAATTCCCATGGTGACAGTGCTCACGGTGATAGGGACCATGGTAACAGTGCACATGGTTGCCGTGCCCTTGGTGAGAGTGCCCGTGATGAGAGTACTCATGGTGACAGTGAAAACGGTGATAGTGCCCATGGTGACAGTGCACACGGTTGTAGTGCACATGGTGGCAATGAAAAATGGTGACAGTTCCCATGGTGACAGTGCTCATGGTGAGAGTTCACACGGTGACAACCCATGCTGAGTGCTCATGGTGGCAGTGCTCATGGTTGCAGTACCCATGATGACAGTGCTCACAGTGAAAGTGCCCATGGTGGCAGCACCCAATGTGACAGAGTCCTCGGTGATACTGCCCATGATGACACTGCCCATGGTGACAGGGCTCACAGTGATAGTGCTCATGGTAATAGTGCTCATGGTGACAGTGCAAATGGTGACAATACCCATGGTGACAATACTCATGGGGAAAATACCCATGGTGGCAGTTCTCATAGTGGCAGTTCTCATGGTGACAGTACTCATAATAGCAGTGCCCAAGGTGGCAGGGCTCGTGGTGACAGTGCTCATGGTGACAGTGTTCTTGGTGGCAGTTCCCATGGGGACATTAACGATCGTGACAGTGCACATTGTGACAATGCCCATGGTAACCGTGCTCATGGTGATAGTGCACGTGGTGATAGTGCACATGGAGATAGTGTACCTGGTGACAGTGCAAAACAGTGACAGTGCACAGGCTGAAAGTGCTCATAGTGATAGTGCGCATGGTGACAGTGCACACAGTGATAATGTGAATTGTTACAGTGTTCATGGTGATAGAGACTAAGGTGGCAAGGGCCATGGTGACAGTACACACAGTGATAGGGCCCATGATGGCAGTGCCAATGGTGAGAGTGCCCATATTAAGAGTGCTTTCCATCATAGTGCTCACGATAACAGTGTTCATGATAATAGTGCTCATGGTGGCAGTTCCCACAATGACATTGCCCATGGTGACAGTACAAACAGTGACAGTGCCCATGTTGACAGTTCTCATGGTGACAGTGCCCATGGGTACAGTTAGCACAGTGAGATTTCTCATGGTGATAGTACTTATTCTCACAGTGCTCATAGTGAAAATGCCCATGGTGCCAGAGCCCATCGAGACATTTGCACAGTGACTGTTCTCACAGTGACAGTGCCTATGGTGACAATGCTCATTGTGACAGTGAACATGGTGACACTGCCACAGTGACAGTGTACATGGTGAGAGTGACCATGGAGATAATGCTCATGGTGATAGTGCTCACGGTGACAGTCCTCAAGTTGATAGTGCCCATGGTGAAAGTGCCCATGGTGACAGTTCCCATGGTGAAAATGATCATGATGACAGTGCCCATGTTGGTAGTTTCCATGGTGACAGTGCTCACAGTGATAGTGACCATGGTAAGAGTGCACATGGTGGCCATGTCCTTGGTGAAAATGCCCATGATGACAGTACTCATGCTGACAGTGCTCAGGGTGATAGTGTCCATGGTGATAGTGCACATGGTTGTAGTGCAAATGGTGGCAGTGCAAAATGGTGACAGTTCCCATGGTGACATTGCCCATGGTGACAGTGCCCATGGTCACAATCCTCATGGTGATACTGCTAATGGTGACAGTGTCCATGGTGACAGTGCAAATGGTGATATTGCCTATCGTGGCAGTGCTCATGGTGACACAGTTCATGGTTGCAATTCCCATGCTGACAATGCTCAAACTGACAGTGTCCATGATGGCAGTTCCCATGATGACAGTGAGCATGGTGACAGTTCTAACAGTGATAGTGCCCATGCAGACAGGGCTCATGGTGACAGTCCACATTTTGCCAGTACCCAAAGCGACAGTTCTCACGGTGACACTGCCCATAGTAACAATACTCATGGTGACAGTACTGATGGTGAAAGTGCCCATGGTGGCAGTACTCACAGTGACAGTTCTCATGGAATCAGTGCTCATGGCGGGAGTTCCGAGTTGGCAGTGCTCATGGTGACACTGCTCATGGTGATAGTACACCTGGTGACATTTCTCATGGTGACAGTACCGATGCTGACACTACACATGGTGACAGTGCCCATGGTAACCCTGCTCACGGTGATAGTGCCCATGGTTAAAGTGCCCATGGTGACAGTGCTCACCGTAATAGTGCCCATAGTGAGAGTGCACTTGGTGGTGGTGCCCATGCTGACAGTGCCAATGTTGACAATACAAATGGTGATACAGCTCATTGTGATAGTGCCCATGATGACAGTCCTGACAGTGATAATACCCATGGTGATACTACACTTGGTGGCCGTGCCTATTGTTCCAGTGCCCATGGTGACAGTACACATGGTGATAGTTCTCACTATGACAGTGCCTATGGTGAAAATTCTCATGGTGACACTGCCCATTGTGACAGTGCCCACGGTAACAGTACCCTTGGTGATACTGCTCATGGTTATATTGTCCATGGTGAGATTTCTCAAGTTGATAGTGCCCAAGGTGACAGTGCCCATGTTGAAAGTGCTCATGATGACACTTCCCATGGTGAGAGTGCTCACGGTGATAGTGACCATGGCAACAGTGGACATGGTGGCCGTGCCCTAGGTCACAATGCACAGGATGGCAGTACTCATGGTGACAGTGCTTATGGTGATATTGCCCATGGTGAGAGTGCCCATGGTGGTATTGCACATGGTGGAAGTGAAAAATGGTGACAGTGCCCATGGTGGCAGTGCTCATGGTGAGAGTGCACATGGTGACAACCCATGCTGACAGTGCTCATGGTGAAAGTGCTCATGGTTTCAGTACCATGGTGACAGTGCTCACAGTGACAGTTCCAATGGTGGCAGTGCACATGGTGACCATGCCTACGGTGACAGTGCCCATGATGACATTGCCTATGGTGACACTGCTCACAGTGACAGTGCCCATGGTGACAGTGACCACAGTGAGAGTGCTCACGGTGATGGTGCTCACGGTAATAGTGCTCATGTTGACAGTACAAATGGTGACTATACCCATGGTGACAGCACTCATGGTGAAAATACAAATGGTGGCAGTTCTCAAAGCGACATTTCTCATGGTAACAGTGGTCATAACTGCATTGCTCAAGTTGGCAGTTCTCGTGGTGACAATGTTAATAGTGACAGGGCCCATGGTGGTAGTGCACCTGGTGAGACTGCAAAATACTGACAGTGAACATGCTGAGAGTGCTCATGGTGATAGTGCCCATGGTGACAGTGCACACGGTGATAATGGGCATTTTTACATTGTTCAGGGTGACAGAGCCCAAGGTGGCAGTTGCGAGGGTGACAGTGCACACCGTGATATTGCCCATGCTGGCAGTGCCAATAGTGAGAGTGCCCATGGTAACAGTGCTTTTGATCATAGTGCTCAGGGTAACAGTGTTCATGGTAATAGTGCTCACGGTGGCAGGGCCCACAATGTCAGTGCCCATGGTGACAGTACTGACAGTGACAGTGCCCATGGTGACAGTTCTCACAGTGACAGTGCCCATGGGGACAGTTAGCACGGTGACAATTCTCACTGTGATAGTGCCCACTGTTATAGTGCTAATAGTGACAATGCCCATGTTCTAGGGCCCATCGACACATTCTGCACCGTGACAGTTCTCACACTGATATTGCCCATGGTGATATTACCCACAGTGACAGTACTCATGGATAAAGTGCCCATAGAGACACCGCACATGGTGGTAGTGCAAAATGGTGACAGTTCCCATGGTGACATTGGTCATGGTGACATTGCTTAAGGTGATTGTCCTTGCGGTGATAGTGTGCATGGTGACACAGCACACAGTGAAAATGTTCACAGTGATATTGCCAATGGTGACATTGCCCATGGTGGCAGTGCCCACGGTGCCAGTTCCCACAGTGACATTGCCCATGCTGACAGTTCTCATGGTGATAGTGCCCATGGTGACAGTGCACATGATGATACTGCCAATGGTGACAGTGTTCATGGTTGCATTACCCATGGTGACCGTGCTCAAACTGACAGTGCCCATAGTGCAGTTCCCCTGGTGACAGTGTCCATGGTGACAATGCTCAGGGTGACAAAGCCTTTGGTGACAGTGCTCATGGAGAAATTTCCCTTGGAGAGAGTACCCATGGTGACACTGACCATGGTGACATGCTCATTTTGACAGTGCTCACAGTGATGGTGCCCATGGTGACATTGCCCATGGTGGCAGTGCCCACTATGCCAGTGCCCCATGGTGACAGTTCTCAAGGTGACAGTACCCATAGGGACAGTTAGCACAGTGAGATTTCTCATGATGATAGTGCGTATTGTGACAGTGCTCATAGTGACAATGCCCATGGTGCAAGTTACCATCGAGACATGCCGCACAGTGAGAGTTCTCACGGTGACAGTGCCCATGGTGATATTACCATGGTGACAGTACTCATAGTTAAAGTGCCCATTGTGACACGTCACATGGTGGCAGTGCAAAATGGTGACAGTGCCCATGGTGACATTGCTCATGGTGACATTGCTTATGGTGATAGTCCTTATGGTGTTATTGTGCATGGTGACACTGCACACAGTGACAGTTCTCATGGTGACAGTGCTCACAGTGATAGTGCCTATTGTGAAAGTGCCCATGGTAACAGTGCCCATAGTCACAATTCTCACAGTGTAGTGCTCATGGTGACAGCGCCCATGGTGTAAATACACAGGGTGACAGTTCTCATGGTGACATTGCTCATGGTGATAGTGCCCATGGTGACAGTGCCCATGGTGACAGTGCCCATGGTGACATTGCCCATGTTCACAATTCTCATGGTGATAGTGCCCATGGTGACAAAACCCAGGGTGACAGTACTCATGGTGACAGTGCTCACAGTGAAATTGTCCATGGGGACACTGCCCATGGTGACAGTGCCCATGGTCACAACCCTCACAGTAATAGTGGTCACTGTGAATGTGCCCATGGTGACAGTACTCACAGTGACAGTGCCCATGGAGAGTGTCAAAACTGACAGTGACCATGGTAACATTACTTATGATGATAATGCTCACGGTAGCAGTGTTCATGGTAATAATGCTTATGGTGGAAGTGCCCACAATGTCAGTGCCCATGGACAGTGTCAAAAGTGAAAGTGACCATGGTGACAGAACTTATGATGATAGTGCTCACAGTAGCAGTGTTCATGGTAATAATGCTCACGGTGGCAGTGCCCATTGGGACAGTGCTCATAGTGACAAGGCCCATGGCACCATTGCCCATCATTATATTGCTCACAGAGATAGTACTCACAGTGACAGTTCCCATGGTGAAATTACCCATGGTGACAATATTCAATGATAAAGTGCCCATAGTGACAATGCCCATGGTGAGAGTGCGCATGTTGGCAGTGCCAAATGGTGACACTGCCCATGGTGGCAATTCTCATGGTGAGGGTACCGATGGTGACAGTGTTCATGGTGTCAGTTCCCATGGTGAGATTACCGAAGGTGGCAGTGCAAATGGAGACAGTGTCCATGGTAATCATGCTCACGGTGATAGTGCCCAAGGTGAGAGTGATCACAGTGATAGTGCCGATGGTGATATTGCGCACAGTGATAGTGCCTGTGGTTAAGGTACACATGGTGACAGTGCTCACAGTAATATTGAGCATAGCAATAGTGTACTTGGTGACCGTGCCCATGGTGAAAATGCACATGGTGATACTGCTCAAGTTGATAGTGCCCGTGGTGAAAGTGCGAACGGTGACAGTTCTCATGGTGACACTGCCTATGATTACAAGGCTCATCGTGACAGTTCCCACGGTGACACTGCCACAGTGAGTGTGCGCATGGTGACAGTGACCATAGTGATACTGCTCAAGGTGATAGAGCCCATGGTGACAGTACTAACGTTGATAGTGCCCATGGTGAATGTGCCCATTGTGACAGTTCCCATGGTGAAAATGCTCATGATGACAGTGCCCATGTTGGGAGTACCCATGGTGACCGTGCTCATGGTGGAAGTGCCCTAGGTGGCAGTGTTCGTGGTGACAGTGCTCGTGGTGACATTGCTCATGGTGGCAGTTCCCATGATGAGGGTACTGATGGTGACAGTGCACATGGTGACAGTGCCCATGGTACAAGTGCTCACGGTGATAGTGCCCATGGTGACAGTGACAATGGTTATATTGTTCATGGTGAACGTGCCCATGGTGGCAGTGCCCCTGCTGACAGTGCTCACTGTGAGAGTGCCCATGGTGGCGGTGCCAATGCTGACAGTGCCCATGGTGACACTACGTATGATGATAGTGCTCAAGGTAGCAGTGTTCATGGTAATAATGGTCACAGTGGCAGTGCCCACGGTGACAGTGCCATGGACACTGCTGACTGTGACAGTGCCCATGTTGAGAGTTCTCACGTTGACAGAGCCCATGGTGACAATACACAGGGTGACAGTATTCATGGTGACATTGCTCATGCTGAGAGTGCCCATGTTCACAACTGTCACGGTGATAGTTCCCATGGTGACAATAACCAGGGTAACAGAGCTGATGGTAAAAGTGTTCACGGTGACAGTGCCCATGGTGACAGTACCTAAGGTGACAATTCCCATGGTGAGACTGCTCATAGACAGTGCCCATGGTGACAATACCCAGCGTGTCCTGTCCATGGTGACAGTGATCATGGTGACACTTCTCATGAGGACAGTGCCATAAGTGACAGTGCTCATTGTGGCAGTGCTCATGGTGACCGTGCTCATGGTGACAGTGCCCATGGTGACAGTGCCTATGGTGATAGATATCACGGTGGCCGTGCCCAGGGTGACATTGTCCACGCTGACAAAGCCCATGGTGGTACTTCCCATGGTGACAGTGCCAATGGTGGCAGAGCCCATGGTGACAGTGCCAAAGATCACAGTGCCCATAGTGAGTGCTAACGGTGACTGTGCCCATGGTGACAGCAACCACTGTGACAATGCCCATTGTGACCATGCTCATGGTGAACATGCTGATGTTGACAATGCCGGTGTTGATAGTGCCAACAGTGAGAGTGCTCACGGTGATACTGCCCATGGAAACACTGCCCATGGTGATAGTGCTCATCATGATAACCCCTCGGAGGCAGTGCCAATGGGGAGAGTCCCCGTGGTGACAGTTCTCACGGTGAAAGTGATCCTGTTGAAATTGCTCATGGTGACAGTGCTCAAGGTGATAGTCTCCATGTTGACAGTGCCCATGGTGACAGTTCTCACGGTGACAGTGCCTACGGTGATTATGCTCTTAGAGACAGTGCTCACAGTGACAGTGCCCATGGTGACAGTGACCACGGTGACTGTTCTCACCGTGATAGAGCCCATGGTGACACTGTTCATGATGACAGTCCGCATTAAGGCTGTGCCCGTGGTGACAGAGCTCATGGTGAGTGTTCTCATGGTGATAGTACGCATGTTGACAGTGCCAAAGGTGACAATACCCAGGTGATAGTAATCATTGTGAAAGTGCCCATGGTAGCAGTTCTCATACTGACAGTTCTTGTGACAGTGCTCATGGTGGCAGTGCTTGTGGTGACAGTGCTCTTGGTGGCAGTGTTCACGGTGACAGTGCCCATGGTGCTATTACCCATGGTGACAGTTCTCATAGTGAAACTGCCCATGGTGACATGGCACATGGTGGCAGTGCAAAATGGTGACAGTGCCCATGGTGATATTGCTCATGGTGACATTTCTTACGGTGATAGTCCTTGCGGTGATAGTGTGTATGGTGAAACTGCACACAGTGACATTGCTCATGGTGATAGTGTTCACAGCGTTAGTTCCTATGGTAAATGTGACCATGGGGACAGTGTCCATAGTCACAATTCTCATGGTGTAGTGCTCACGGTGACAGTGCCCATGGTGACAATACACAGGGTGACAGTATTAATGGTCACATTGCTCATGGTGATAGTGCCCATGGTGAGAGTGCCCATGTTCACAACTGTCACGGTGATAGTTCCCATGGTGACAATATCCAGCGTAACAGAGATGATGGAAAGTGTGTTCACGGTGACAGTGCCCATGGTGACAGTACCTAAGGTGACAATTCCCATGGTGAGACTACTCATAGACAGTGACCATGGTGACAATACCCAGCGTGTCCTGTCCATGGTGACAGTGATCATGGTGACACTTCTCATGAGGACAGTGCCATAAGTGACAGTGCTCATTGTGGCAGTGATGATGGTGACCGTGCTCATGGTGACAGTGCCCATGGTGACAGTGCCTATGGTGATAGATAACATGGTGGCCATGCCCAGGGTGACATTGACACGCTGACAAAGCCCATGGTGATACTTTCCAATTGTGACAGTGCCCACGGTGGCAGAGCCCATGGTGACAGTGCCCAAGATCACAGTGCCCATGGTGAGAGTGATAACAGTGACTGTGCCCATGGTGACAGCACCCAGTGTGACAATGCCCATTGTGACAGTGCTCACGGTGACCATGCCGATGGTGATAGTGCCAATAGTGAGAGTGCTCATGGTGACACTGCCCATGGAGACACTGCCCATGGTGATAGTGCTCATCATGACAACTCCTCGGAGGCAGTGCCAATGGTGAGATTCCCCGTGGTGACAGTCTCATGGTGAAAGTGATCCTGTTGAAATTGCTCATGATGACAGTGCTCATGGTGACAGTGCTCAAGGTGATAGTCTACATGTTAACAGTGCCCATGGTGACTGTTCTCAGTGTGACAGTGCCTATGGTGATTATGCTCTTAGGGACAGTGCTCACGGTGACAGTGCCCATCGTGACAGTGACCACCGTGACTGTTCTCACCGTGATAGTGCCCATGGTGACAGTGTTCATGATGACAGTCCGCATTAAGGCTGTGCCCGTGGTGACAGTGCTCATGGTGATAGTTCTCACGGTGATAGTACGCACGTTGACAGTGCCAAAGGTGACAATACCCAGGTGAGAGTAATCATGGTGAAAGTGCCCATGGTGGCAGTTCTCATACTGACAGTTCTTGTGACAGTGCTCATGGTGGCAGTGCTCGTGGTGACAGTGCTCTTGGTGACAGTGCTCATGGTGGCAGTGCCCATGGTGAGACTACCGATGGTGACACTGCCCATGGTGACAGTGCACATGGTCATGGTGCATCTGGTGGCAGTGCAAAATAGTGAGAGTGCCCATGGTGATATTGCTCATGGTGATAGTGCCCATGGTGAGAGTGCCCATGGTTCCAGTGCTCATGGTGACAGTGCCCATTGTGACAGTGCCCCTGGTGACAGTGCACACCATGAGAGTGCCCATGGTGTCTGGGCCCATGGTGACAGTACTTATCATGAGAGTGTTCACGGTAGCAGTGTTCATGGTAATAGTGCTCACGGAAGCATTGCCCACAATGAGAGTGCCCATGGTGAGAATACTGACTGTGACAGTGCCCATGATGACTTTTGTCTCTGTGACAGTGCCCTTGGGGACAGTTAGCACGGTGAGATTTCTCACAGTGATAGTGCACATTGTTTCAGTGCTAATAGTGAAAAGACCCACGGCACCAGTGCCCATCATGGCATTGCTCACGGTGATAGTCCTCACGGTGACAGTGCCCATGGTGATAATACCCATGGTGACAGTACTCAGTGATCAAGTGCTCATGGTGACAGTGCCTAAGGTGATAGTGCACACGGTGGCAGTGCAAAATGGTGACAGTGCCCATGGTGACATTGCTTAATGTGATAGTCCTTGTGGTGACATGGCACATGGTTACATTGCCCACCACGACAGTGCTCTTGTTGACAGTGCTCATGGTGATAGTGACAATGTTGGAAGTGCCCATCGTGAAAGTGCCCATGGTGACAGTTCTTATGATGAGAGTGGTCAGAGTGGCAGTGCTCATGGTGAAAGTGCCCATGGTGACAGAGCCCACGGAGACAGTGCCATAGTTATAGTGTCCATGATGACAGTACTAACAGTGAAATTGTACATGGGGACACTGCCCTTGGTGAAAGTGCCCATGGTCACAACACTCACGGTGATAGTGCTCACAGTGAGAGTGGCCATGGTGACAGTGACCACGGTGACAGTTCTAATGGTGATGCTGCCCATGATGACAGTGCTCATGGTGACAGTCCACATTGTGCCAGTGCCCAAGGTGACAGTGCTCATGGTGACAGTGCCCAAAGTCACAATACCCATGGTGACAGTGCCCAGGCTGACAGTTCTCCAGGTGATAATGCCCATGGTGACAGTGCACATGGTGATACAGAGAATGGGGACAGTGCTTATGGTGACAGTGGTCATGGTTGCAGTACCCATGGTGATAGTGCTGAAACTGACAGTGCCCTTGGGGATAGTGCCCATGGTGAGTGTGCTCGTGTTAATAGTGCCCATGGTGGCAGTTCCCATTGTGAAAGTGCTCATGATGACAGTGCCCATGGTGGTAGTTCACATGGTGACAGTGCTCACGGTGATAGTGACCATGGTAACTGTGCACATGGTGGCCGTGCACTTGGTGACATTGCCCATGATGACAGTACTCATGGTGACAGTTCTCATGGTAATAGTTCCCATGGGGACAAGGCACAGGGTGGCAGTGAAAGATGGTGAAAGTGCCCATGTTGACAGTTCTCAGGGTGACAGTACACACGGTGACAACCCATGCAGACAGTACTCACGGTGACAGTTCTCATGGTTGCAGTACCCATGGTGACAGTGCTCACAGTGATACTGCCCATGGTGGCAGTGCCCATGGTGACAGTGTCCATGGTGACACTGCCCATGATGACAGTGCCCATGGTGAAAGTTCCCACGGCGCCATTGCCTATGGTGACAGTGCTCATGGTAACAGTGCCCATGGTGACAGTGACCATGGTGAGAGTGCTCACACTGAGAGTGCCCATGGTGACAGGGCTCATGGTGCCAGTCCGCATTGTGCCAGTACCCATGGCGACAGTGGTCATGGTGACACTGACCACAGTGAGAGTGCTCACTGTGATAGAGCTCACGGTAATAGTGCTCATGGTGACAGTGCAAATGGTGACAATACCCATGTTGACAGTACTCATGTTGAAAATACCCATGGTGGCACTTCTCATAGCGACAGTTCTCAAGGTGACAGTGCTCATAGTGGCAGTGCCCAAGGTGGCAGTCGTCGTGGTGACAGTGCTCATGGTGACAGTGCTCTTGGTGGCAGTTCCCATGGGGACAGTACTGATGGTGACCCTGTGCATTGTTATTGTGCCCATGGTAACCGTGCTCACGGTGATAGTGCACATCGTGACAGTGCCCATGGTGGTAGTTCACCTGGTGACAGTGCTAAATAGTGACAGTGCACATGTTGACAGTGCTCACGGTGATAGTACCCATGGTGACAGTGCCCACGGTGATAATGGGTATTATTACAGTGTTCATCATGAGAGAGTCCAAGGTGGCAGTGGCCACGGTGACAGTGCCCACAATGAAAGTGTCCATCGTAATAGTGCCGACAGTGACAGTGCCCATGGTAACACTTCTCACGGTGACAGTAACCTTGGGGACAGTTAGCATGTAGAGATTTCTCACGGTGATAGTGCCCGTTGTGACAGTGCTCACAGTGACAATGCCCATGGTGCCAGTGCCCATTGAGATATTCCGCACAGTCACATTTCTCACGGTGAAAGTGCCTATGGGGACACTGCACCTGGTGGCAGTGCAAAATGGTGACAGTGCCCATGGTGATATTGCTCATAGTGACTTTGCTTACAGTGATATCCTTACGGTGACAGTGTGCATGTTGACACTGCACACAGTTGCAGTGTTTATGGTGTCAGTGTTCAAGGTGATAGTTTCCATGGTGACACTGCCCATGATGACAGGGCCCATGGTGCCATTGCCTATGTTGACAGTGCTCATGGTAACAGTTCCCATGGTGACAGTGACCATGGTGAGAGTGCTCACACTGATGGTGCCCATGGTGACACTGCTCATGGTGCCTGTCTATATTGTGCCAATACCCATGGCCACAGTGCTCATGGTGACAGTGACAACAGTGAGAGTGTTCACAGTGATAGTGCTCACGGTAATAGTGCACATGGTGACACTACCCATGGTGACAGTACTCATGTTGAATATACCCATGGTGGCAGTTCTCATAGCGACAGATCTCATAGTGACTATGCTCATAATAGCAGTGCACAGGTGCCAGGGCTCTTGGTGACAGTTCTAATGGTTACAGTGCTCTTGGTGGCAGTTCCCATTGGGACAGTAGTGATGGTGACACTGTGCATTGTTACAGTGCCCATTGTAAACGTGCTCACGGTGATAGTGCACATCGTGACAGTGCACATGGTGGTAGTTCACCTGGTGGCAGTGGTAAAGAGAGACAGTGCACATGCTGACAGTGCTCATGGAGATAGTGCCCATGGTGACACTGCACACGGTGATAATGAGCATTGTTACAGAGTTCATGGTGACAGAGCAGACGGTGGCAGTGGCCATTGAGACAGTGCCCACAATGACAGTGCCCATGGTGACACTTCTCACGGTGACAGTA
>NW_028294247.1:0-43000 GCF_964341445.2 Mesoplodon mirus | reverse complement strand
GAGGGAGGGGCGCGCAGTGTGGGGCGGGCCTGCGGCGGCAGAGGCCAGCGTGACATTGCAGCAGCCCGAGGCGCTCCGTGCGCTTTCCCGGAATAGCCGTCCCCGGGTCCCGGGACCCCGGCAGTGGCGGGGTGCAAGGCCCCCCGGAAGGCGGGGCGGACAGTGACCCGCGCTTGCACACAGGCCCTGCGGCGGCGGCAGCAGCAGCAGCCCCAGCGTCCCACGCCCGTCTCCGAGGTCCGCGCCTGTCTCCGGCGCTTCCCCAAGCAGCCCTCTTAATGCCCTCTCCTCGCGAACCAGGAAACAAAAGGGAAAAATGTCTCTTGCCTCTTCAGCAGCTCCAGACCCTTTACCCGGACTCCCTCCGGGCTAGCCGTGGTGCACTAACCCCTTCAGGCTCTCTTCCTGCCGCCAGCCCCAGTCCTCTCCCTGCGCTCTGACTGAAAGCCGATACCCGAGCCTCAGCTCCCAGCGCCCCCCGCCACGGCGGCCGAGCAGACAAGCCTCTCGGGCTGGTGAGTGCCTAAGGGCACCGATCCTCTGTGTCGGAATCTCTCCGCTTTGCCCTCCACACCCCTGTTGCTGTGCTCTTCTCCGCTACTCCGAAGCTTTCCCCCTCTGCCACCTGCAGTCTCCGCCCGCGAAGGGGCTTGTAGTGTGTAGAAACCTTCCCTCCTTCACGGCTCCCTCCCACTGGTGCAGGTCCCGTCCCTATCCTTTTGTCTCTGTTTATTCTTTTTTCTTTTGCCCTACCCAGGTATGTGGGGAGTTTCTTGCCTTTTGGGGGGTCTGAGGTCTTCTGTCAGCGTTCAGTAGGTGTGCTGTAGGAGTTGTTCCACGTGTAGATGAATTTCTGATGTATCTGTGGGGAGGAAGGTGATCTCCGTGTCTTACTCTTCCGCCATCTTCCTCCGGGGTCCGATTTTTCTAATAGGAATAAAATTTTTCAATTTTTAGAATGGTCATACTAGCAGGGATATGAACAGATTGTCAAAATTTAGATTGTCCCACTTATGGAGTTATGGCATTAACTGGAAGAAAAAAGTATAAAGTCCTGATATAATGGTGAGACAGTTGAGATATGGATGCATATAGATTCAAGTAGTATTAAAGAAGCACAATAAAATTTGGTGGCAGCTTGGATAATTTAAAGATGACCTTAAGTTTCTGGTTTAGGTGACTGAGTAGATGGTGAGAAGTTCCACTGATATAAGAAATGCAATATAACTTGTTTGTCATAGTAGAGGAATAGATGACAATTCAGCTGGAATCTCTGAGATTTGAGATGTCAGAGTGATATTTTAGTGGCAATGTTCATCTCGCTATCACGGAATATCAAGTATGCTTCTAAAATCAGGATAAAGATGCCAGACTGAAGTCAAAGAAGTATGAGGTATTGCCTGTGAAAGTATGTTCCATGGTAGTAGTGGAGGGAGATGGATGGAATCCTTTGGAATAGGAGCAATTATAAAGTAGACAGACATAAAGAAGGTAGCAAAGATAATCAAGACAGAAAAATGAGAGGTGTAAAGATAATCATAAACACAGAGCTCATGGTCTTCATTTGTAAATATGAAGAGAAAACAAAATATCTCTAGATGTTAAGAAGAATGTAAACTACTAGGAAAGCAAGGGTTTTGTAATTTTCACTACAATAGTCATAGCACCCAAAAAATACTGCCTTGCCCAAAGTCGATGTTCCATAAATATTTGTTGAGATATTTGAGATAGGCATGACATAAGAGAGAATAAGATAAATATTAAAAATAGCAAAATAAATCCTGGGAGAAATAAGAATAATTCATGGACTAGGAAAGAACCTGAAAGGCTTAGTTTTACCATGAACAGATGGAGACCTGCCACTATTCTAAACACATACAAATGTTGAAAGAATAAGTCTTTGGCAGGAACTGTAACAAACACACTGGCCATTATAGATCACCTGGAAACAGTCTTTACATATCTTTTTTAAAAGGCTCCTTTTTAAAAGAAAGAATTGGTAAGAGGGTGGTTAAATGCCTTTCTGTCAGGCTTTTTGTTTGGAGAAAAAGGTGTAGGTGAAGTAACTCTGCACCACATAGACTTTCAGTCTACGTCTCCCTCTTGCCATCCTGAGTTACTCAGGAGTTCTGCTGAGCACATATATATCTCAGAAGCTGAAGTCCCCTCCTTGCATATTATAGTAGTGGACTTCCCTTTCTTTCAGATTTCACCGTTATTATGATAGGTTTTTGAGAGGCAAAGGTAATGGCTACGTATGCTTGCAGTCACAAACATCTTGAAGCAGAGCCCATTTTTTTTGTATTTTGAAATCCAATATAAAGGAATTTAAAAATTCAGCAAGAGGGAAAGGGTTTCAGAGTATGTGAACTTGAAAGAGTATATACCCATAACTTCATTTTTGCAAGAAAATTAGCTTCTTGAAATCTTATGCAATTGCTGCCATGGTCATTTTATTAATTTTAAGTTGTAATTTTAGAGAACACTTACAAATTAGTTTAAAGGCTAAAAAGGAATTTATTGACTCACAATACAACAAAGTTTGAAAGTGCTGATACTTTCAGACACAGGTAAGTGTGGGGGCCCAAATGATATAAATAGAAAATGTTTCTCTGACTTGGATATTCTTCCCTCTGCAGTTTGTTTTGTTTGTTTTGTTTTGTTTTGTTTTGTATTATTTTGGAGAAAACTTTCTCCAAGGGGTGGCAAGAAAAATGACCAAACACAACTCTATTTTTGTATATTACCAATTTACTGAACCCAGGCAAAGTGACAGCCTTTGTACAAAAGACTGACTCAGCTTGGGATTTCTGTTAAAACCTCAAGTTCAGGGAATTCTAACTGGCCAGGTCTTGGTCACATGCCCAGCACGAGAATATGGAGGTGGGATCTCCAAGCCAAACCAGATGGAAATGTGGACAAATTCACCAAAAGTAGCAATGAAGGTCTTCTAAGGGTTCTCTTTTGTTTTTTACACTCTTCTGGAATCAATTCTGGTGGTATATATTTTACTAGGAAATAATCAATTTCATCCAGTTTTTAGATTTTTACAGCATATTTATGTTCTGTGCATCATCCTAAATTTAATATATTTCCCTTTGTGTTATTTTTCTTTCTGTTCCTATACTTTATACCTTGGCTTTCTCCATTTTTCCTTGATCAGAATATCAAATGACATTCGATAAACTCTATATTAAGGTTTGGTTGGACAAGTAGAACCACTAGAAGGACTTTATTATAGAGATTAAACCTTACATGATAGTGGGGCTTTGTTAAGCAGTCTATGTAAATCCACTGCCCCTGCCTCTTGGTGCCAGTCTTGAAGTCAGTAGGGCTGGCAGTCAGGAATGAGAGATGATCTGAAGTTAGGAGATCAAGGATAAGCTGGAAGCTTAAAAGATAAGCTATAATCCAACTAGAAAAAATGAACTGAACACCATATTAAAAGGATTATACATCATGGCCAAGTGGGATTTATGTGTAAAATGGTTCAACAGACAAAAACCAATCAATGTGATACACCACATTAACAGAATGAAGGACAGAAAAACCACATGATCATCTCAACTGATGCAGAAAAAGGCAGAAAAAGTATGTTCATTGGAGTTCAAAACTCCATAGAAAGTTTAAATAACATATTTGATAAAAGTGAATTTGAATTTTATAAGTTGAAAATAAGCCAGAAAAAAATGATGAGATTAAAAGAAAATGTGAATGATAAAGGAATAAAGGATAAAACGGAAGACCCACATTCATCTAATAATATTTTTAGAAGGTGAGATTAGAGTGAATTTAACAAGTGTTTGAAGAAACAGTACTTCTCAGAGATTAAGTTAGAAATAAATCCTCCGATAAAAGAAGTGCATGGAGTCACCAGTAAAAGAAATGAAAACAAATATATGACTATATCGTGTATCGTATACCTCACCTCAGCCTGATCCTTCCTTTGTTCCACATTAAAAGAATGTGCAACACTGGCAGACTACTTATATATACAATCTGACAGTGTCTCACTGTGTTCATGGTTCCAACAAATCTATCCTCCACCTCTCTCCTTACTCCAGCAGGTGAGAATATTCCTAAAGCAACCCTTTCAGTTCCCCCACAGGCTAAACCCATGGATGAATTCTTTCTCCTTTCTTCACATTCCCTCCACATAATTTTGAGATCCAGTTTACAGAACTTCCAGAGGTCAAATCCCAGCTTGATCATGCATTCTCATATTGAATCGCCATCCTTCCCTGCTTCACTGCTTTTGCCCTGCAATCCTGTTCACTTACATTGTACTCTCTAATTAAATAATAGCACATAAACTCTTGGCCTGAGGCTCTGCTTTCTGGGGAACCAAGGCTAAAAAACAGCTGGTAAACCACATCACATAATGGCAAAGGGAAAGTCTACAAAGCAACTTGGAAGAAAGAAAGAATATCAAATAAAAAGAGCAAGTAGACTAGTAGCAACCTTCTCATCAGTAACAATAGATGCCAGAAGATAACTGAAAGCACTATCCTTAAAGTACTAATGGAAAAATCACTCTTAACCTAGAATAGAACATTTAACTAACCATATTAAAAAATGAAAGAGATGACATTTTCGGACAAAGACAGAAATTTCTACCTATAGATCTTCAATACTAAAACTTCCAAGGAATAGGTTTCTTACTGAAGGGAATTAAACTCACTGTGAAGAAGTGGGATTAAGGAACAAACTGAGCAAAGAAAGTGATATACAGGTAGATAAATCCAAGAAGTTTAACTGTTAAACACTGTGTAATTGTGTGACTAATTTGGGGGCCAAGTCAAAAATAAAGTGCAGGGGCTTCCCTGGTGGCACAGTGGTTGAGAGTATGCCTGCCGATGCAGGGGACACGGGTTCGTGCCCCGGTCTGGGAAGATCCCACATGCCACGGAGCAGCTGGGCCCATGAGCCAAAATTACTGAGCCTGCACGTCTGGAGCCTGTGCTCCGCAACAAGAGAGGCCACGATAGTGAGAGGCCCGCGCACCGCGATGAAGAGTGGCCCCCGCTCTACAACTGGAGAAAGCCCTCTCACAGAAACGAAGACCCAACAGAGCCAAAAAATAAATAAATAAATAAAGCAAAACTGTCAACAAGTAAAAATAAACACTAAAAAATAAAAAATAAAATAAATAAAATAAAATAAAGTGCAATTCAATGGAATATTACTCAGCCATAAAAAGAAACGAAATTGAGTTATTTGTAGTGAGGTGGATGGACCTAGAGTCTGTCATACAGAGTGAAGTAAGTCGAAAGAGAAAAACAAATACCGTATGCTAACACATGTATATGGAATCTAAGAAAAAATAAAGGTCATGAAGAACCTAGTGGTAAGATGGGAATAAAGACACAGACCTACTAGAGCATGGACTTGAGGATATTGGGAGGGGGAAGGGTAAGCTGTGACAAAGTGAGAGAGTGGCATGGACATATATACACTACCAAACGTAACATAGATAGCTAGTGGGAAGTAGCCGCAGAGCACAGGGAGATCAGCTAGGTGGTTTGTGACCACCTAGAGGGGTGGGATAGGGAGGGTGGGAGGGAGGGAGATGCAAGAGGGAAGAGATATGGGAACATATGTATATGTATAACTGATTCACTTTGTTATAAAGCAGAAATTAACACACCATTGTAAAGCAATTATACTCCAATATAGATATTTTAAAAAAAGAAATTAGAAACTAAAATAATAATAATAATAAATAAGTACAATTAAAATAGAGATGATAATTACATGGAGATGATATAAAATACAATCAGAACCAATGCTTTGAAACTCATCAATTTTGTTTTCTGTAAGGGTTAGAGCTATTAAATATAAGACTGTGATCACTCAAGTAGGAATGTTCGACCTTTAATTACTAAAAATCTAGAATTAGAATAGATAAACTCCAAATCTGTTGAGGGGAAAAACATAACATTGAATGAAAAATGCAAGTTACAAAAGGAAATATATTATTTATGCAAGTTCAAAATATAAAAGAGTAGAATAGGATTTCTAACTATAAACAAATTCTTGATTTACAAAAATATGGATGCTAGAGTATAGTCAAACTTTAGACAGTGTGTAACTAAGCAGCAAGGAAAATGCCATGGACCTTGAGAGCTCTCATGTGTATCACTAATATTTTATTCTAAAACAAGGTACCAATCAAATAGGGAAAAATCACATTTTGACTCTGAGTTTTGGATATACTAGTGATTCTGTGCTGTTTTATTAAGTTTAAATAGTTGTAAACAGTAAAAGTTAAAAAAAAATCTGTAATGGATCAATGTCCTTTACTAAGTCCTGAGTCTTAGATCATGCTTTCTCCTCCTCCTTGGGCCAGTCCTTCTCTCTTCCTCCTTTTCCTTTTATCTCTAGTACATAAACATGTATATGGAACATAGTAAGTACACATTAAACATGTGTTGACATGAATAATTCACATGAATGAGCTTTGCAAACTAAAGCCATTATCATAAACATAAACTCCTCACAAAATAGCACAATTGTCTTTCAAGAAGTGAACCACTATAATAAACTCTGTTATGTGCTACAGAGTACCTCAACATTAGTAAATGTGAAAATATGTACCATAATTAGAAAGCTATCTTAAAGAGCATTAAAAACAAAAGAAACAATTAACCAGCATCAGTATATTAGGTAAAAATTGCTTTGTTAGATGTCTTTCCAGAAAAGTGCTAGACTACAGAAAATTGTAGACTGAGGAATTTTCTAAATATGATTCTGACGTGAATCCTGTAGACCTATTTTTGCAAATAAAAGTTTCTGTAGAGAAAGTGACATCATATAACACTGGTGGAACCAAAGCTTTTATGACTAAAGTACTTACTGGTGCACAATTATATATAACTTTGGTGGGAGACTATTAAATATCTAGCATGCGAAGGTAATCTATTAATCTAAGAGTATAATTTTTAAGAGAGGTGAGAGTAGAAGGCCAATTTTTATGATAGCATAGATGCTATCAGGATTGCACTTGCATTACTATTATAAAGTAGGACACTCACTGGTACAGAAAAATAGGTTTCTCAAGTGTGGAAGGTGAAAGAAAGAATAATGGAAATTTTAGCTTTTTGAACATAAAAATGTGAAATATATGCTTTAGCAATGAAAATGAAACTACAAAATAATCGTTTTTATTAAAAATATTTTCTTTCCAGTTACTAGGTCTTGCTAGAATACTTTTAACCAGATCATTTAATTCCCATTTCAATCCATTCTATATACCCGATTTGGTTATGATTTCTAAAAGTAATATGTATTCCCCCCCACACCGCAATATTGCACACAATATGAAAAGAGAATATTAAGCTTACCGTGAGACTGAGTAAAACCTATCATTATGCAGTGTCCTCATAATGAGATTGCATAGTATAAAAAGAACAAAACAGAATTGAAATAATGTATGAACATCCATATGTTATAGTTAGTTCTACTTGGGTGACACATTATACAATAATTCCGTGAAATTAATTGGAGAGAAATATCTCAAGACTTGAAAAAAAATCCAAATTCACAGACATTAATCTACTCTAGCATTAATTTTACTACTGTTCTTTAAAAATACTGTGAGCCTTTCTTGAAAATCTATTCTAAGTCAAACTCTCTTACATAGTCAACTATGATTTTTGTACATTTATTCTATGGACTCAAGGAGAGAACTGAATGCTGATATCAAAATGTCCCTTGAGTCCACAGATAGATTCATTGACAATCATCTATATACATAACAAAAAAACATGAGCTGATACTCACTACACACAACACTTTTGGTATTCGTACTTATAGTGTTTCCTTCAAATTGATGTTCCATAGATTTTTGGTATACAATTATTTATGGAAAAAAAGATGAAATATTAAAATCTATAACATCGCATAAATACACATACAGTTGATAATGTCTATAAGCAGTTAAACCAAATTTTTAATTCATATTTTATTTTTTGCATTTTTGTGAGAAAAGTATCAAACTCAAAGAAAAGTTGAAAGACCAGTATAATGAATAAATATACCAACTATTAATGTACCACAATGCCAGTTTTCTCTCTCACTCTCACTCTCCAAACACAGACACACACACACACACACACACACACACACTCACACACACCTATGTCTCTTTTATCAAACAATCTGATATTAGCCTGAGGATATTATACTTCACCTCTAAATACTTCATTATGCCTGTAATGAGGATACAAACCCATATCACCACTACCACACTTATGAAAATTAACATTAATTCAATTCTATCATCCATTATACAAAAGTGGAGGAAAATTTGGGACCCCAAAATATGCCTCTTTGCCATAAGAATTATTTTAGACTGGTTATTTTTTAAAAAAGAGCAGACTCAGAGAAACTCAGAAAACCAAGTAGAAGTTAGCCTTTTGTAAAGGACATTTACAAGGGGAAATCTCCATTTGTAAGGGTGTCTCCCCCTCTATATCAGAAAAGGAAGGATGACTCTAAATCTCTAGAAACTCTTATCAGTAGTGAGGAAAATGACTTAAATCTGCATAACAAACATCTTTATTTACTGTGCTTTGCCCGATATCCTCCCATAACTGCCCCACCACACTAAACATCTTCTTTGTCTTTAGCTGGAGATGGTATCTCAGGTGGTGGCTTGGGCCATTTTGGGGAGATACTCAGTTTTCCTGGGTACCTCCCATGTATATAGGAGGTATACCTGCTATTAAAATTCTGTTTGGGGACTTCTCTGGTGGCACAGTGGTTAAGAATCCACCTGCCAATGCAGGGCACATGGGTTCGAGCCCTGGTCCGGGAAGATGCCACATGCTGTGGGGCAACAAAGCCCGTGCACCACAACTACTGAACCTGCGCTCTAGAGCCTGTGAGCCACAACTACTGAAGACTGCATACCTAGAGCCCGTGCTCTGCCACAAGAGAAGCCAACGCAATGAGAACCCGCACACTGCAACGAAGAGTATCCCCAACTCACCACAACTAGAGAAAGCCCGCATGCAGCAATAAAGACCCAATGTGGCCAAAAATAATTAAAATAAAATAAATAAATTTATTTTAAAAATTCTCTTTTTATTCCTGTTAGTCTGTATTTTATTATAGGAGGATTAAAGGGGAACACATTTTTCTACCCCAAAAGATGTCTCTTTGGCATAAGGATTATTTTGAGCGAAAGATAATCAAAATACATCAGATTCAGGAAAAGCCCTTTACCTGCCCCTCAACAGCTTAAATTTACATTGGAAAGGGAGCCTGTACCAGGAAAAAAGCTATTACCAGAGAGAACTTTTTACCTAAGAGACTTACTTTCGTAACAGGGCAAACTTTGTTTTCTAAACATCTCTTCCTTCCTGTGAATGGCCTTCTTTCCCTTTGTACCCCCAGACCCCTACCCCTTTCCTTAGCTCAGAATGTTATATAAGCTTCAATTCCCTGGCTGCCTTTTGGGGCTCTTATTTTTATGGGACTCCCATACATATAAAATTAAATTTGTTTTTCTCCTGTTAATGTCTTAGGTCAATTTGATTATTAGACCAGCCAAAGAACCTAGAAGGGTAGTAGGAAAATGTTTCCACTCGACTTGGCAACCATGAAGCGACCTTCACTGGCTGGACACTGCTCACTCTGGCTGCTGCAGCTGAGAGAACCTGGGACCTCTGACAAAAGCCAAAAGAAGAAATCTCATGTCAGTCTCCCAGATCTCTGCCTGCAGGGTCTGATGGAAGTGAAGGTGGTGAGAGTCCTTTGCTTTTTCTAAATATAGATTAGCAGGAGAAAATATTTGGGTGAATTCGTTCCTTAGGAACACCTACTCTGGTAAAAATTTGATATGAGTACTCTTGTTTTCTATTGATTCTTTTCCTACTGTTTCTTTTCTTTGTTTATGTCTTTTGTGTCATTTGCCATAAGGATGAAAACCACAGTGTATAACAGAGGCAAAAGTCCTATAAGCTTGTCATTTGAGCCTGCCTCACAGACTGGTGAGTTCACAGTTCTCACCAGACAGGCACTGTGAGTTAATGTGCACATGAGGTAAAGGCTATGACTAATGGAATTTCGGGAGCAAGCCACAAAATTGGTGGGCACAGTCGAGCACTTAAAAGCTGTTAGAGCACTTGCAACCTAACTCCAAGACCCCCAGGTTAGGATAAGTTGGTCATGAATGGGTTAAATTGACTAGGTCACCACCAACCTCAAGAAAATTTCCATGTCATGAGGTACATGGTAAAATACCACAATCCCCAATCCAGTGGCACATGCCTCTTAGCTATCAGTTTGGCTCCAAGAGACCCAAGGCTTAGCTGAAGCCATTCATGTGTATATGAAAAAAAAGAAAAAGAGGTGCAGGAAATTTTCCTTTTGTGTTGTTCTATGCTTAAGAGCTTAGCTTTATGACCAGTGAGAATATCACCTCTAGTCTCCACCACCTGGAAGGTACCTATACTTATGTGCATTTCCAGTTGAAAAGACTGGGATTCCAAGTGCGGTAGCCAGTTGATCAGAATCACTGGTAACAATCTGGGCTTGCAACTGGCATCTCTTTGTCTGACTATGCCAGCTCTCAGGGGAGTCTGTCACAAGGGGCCTTTGTCATCTCAACCTTCATTGTCTCATTCTAGATATTGTTAGGGCTGCATGTTTGCAGTCTCCTTTGGGACATTTCTTGCATCCATGGTTAAGCCATAAAAAGTCTTATTGGTTTGATTTGATATTGAGATTAAGATAAGATCCTACCTGTTAATTGCCAGACAATGGGAGCTTGGAATTGGCTATATTTAAGTGTAATGGCTATTGTTAGGGACTCCCTTAATAAGACGAGAGAACAGAAATTAGACTCAGAACAAAAATAACATCTACACCTGACATAAATTCCCCTTTTTCATCCTCTTATACATTCCTTTACCCCCAACTCCCTGTCCCTGACACTCCAGATCTTTTGGCTCTCTGGGCCTCTGGTTTAAACCCTACCTCTCAAAATCCAACTCCATCACCTCAGTGAACTCCCTTAGGTCCCCAGATTCCTCCAACATCCCCCCAAATCCATTAAACATCAAGTTGCCTGTTTTGACTTCCCTTTCTTTACAAGATTTACAGAGAGCACTCTGGCCTACCCTCTAGGCCTGGGGTATACAGATTAGGCATTAAAATACTAAAAGCAAGGAACTGAATTCAGAACAAGTACCAGAGACAGATGGTAGGGATCATTTTTCCATCCCTTATGACACATGCCACTTTCCAGGGCTCTGTAAACAGGCTCTGCCAGGTTTAGGCCTTCCTATGCAATGCCTCTGTGGTTGTTTCCAGGACCCACACCACAAAAAATTCATGGCCCCCAGACAGCAGCAGATCTTCTAAGTTATAAAGCCTTTTACCTCAACTTTCAGAACCTCTTACCAAATTTAGAGAGGAATGGAAAGCTTAGTGGCCATTCACAACCACACTCACAGCAACCTAGATTGGCTGTTAAGGGATGTTCTTCCCACCCTTGATTATACTACAGCTATCAGACAAGCCAGGCAGTCCCCTGAGGAACACCTCCCCGCTGCAGAGGAAACAGATGGCTAGAAGTTCTCCCAGGCCCTCCTACAAATGATCGAGAAATGGGTCACCTGGAGGCCAATGTTTAGGGGCTAGTAGAAGCAATAGTACAGGTTTCTCCCTAAGGTGAATTGGTCTGAGGTTGAATTTGGTACTGAGAAAGGTCTTTCTTAAATGCTTTAGACAGACTTTTTGAAGGCATACTGCATTAAACCCTCAAGCTCTAGAAATCTTTTAATTTTCATCTTAGTTGGAAATCTCCCTGATATAAAGAAGCAGGTTTAGTTGGATGGGCACATCAGTCCCTTGGTAGGCTGTTAACCAGGTCTTTGGGGAATTGGAAACAACAATCTTTGTCTTACAAACCTCTAAAAAACCAGAAATGTGGCTCTAGAAGCAAATCAAATTCCACCTATTTTACCAATCTCCAAACCTCCCCCATTCATCTCAAAATGCTTGTAGATATTGTTAAAAACGAGGACATTGGAGACAGAACTGTCTTGCACTTAAGAAAAAGAAAAATTTAAATAGTAATTACCCTGGACCTCTGAAAACAGGCAAATATGCCTGAAAAACTCCATCTTGGAGAAAACTTGGATACTTTCTCTGTGATGTAGATTTTCTACCTCCATCTCCTCTATTGACTCAACAGCCATTCCCTAAGATGCAAATCTTAGGGAGATGTTCCTCATCCGAAAAACGGGGAGGGATGGTAATTGGAAATTGGGCAAATAAAAAAAATCTTAAATGTCCTCTCCACAAATATTAATAAAAAGCTTTAGCCATCTGAGCAGGTGAACGTCACTTATTCCACCTGCCAAAACAAAATTTGGATCCACCTGTTCATTTATAAACTAGTGAGTTTTATATTACTGTACCTTAATCATAGCTAAAATTTTAAAACTATAGTTATAAGGCCTGTTTGCATCTGTCTGTATGTTTATGTGTGTCTATATATGTACGTGTGTCTATATATGTACATTGTATATGTGTGGTATTTTTCTACCTTAGGATGGTATTGCCAAAATTAATTTGTAAAAGAGCTCTATTTAGTTGGGTTGAAGGTCAAGTACTTGAAAAAAATGGGTCTTCTAAAACTCTCAGAAATATAGAAACTAACCCAAGTGTTAATCTTGGATAATCTTCAGTAAATAAAACCTAGTTTAAGTTTGTTATTTTAATTAAAATGTGTGTTGGTTTAATTACAATAATGAATGTAAACAAATTTTATTCTACCTGAGTTTACTAGAACTGCTCCTATAGAACACCCACTGATCGCTGGCAGAAGACTTCAGACCTCCCAAAAGGCAAGAAACTCCCCACGTACCTGGGTAGGGCAAAAGAAAAAACAGAGACAAAAGGATAAGGACAGTTGGGCCTCCCTGGTGGCGCAGTGGTTGAGAGTCCGCCTGCCGATGCAGGGGATACGGGTTCGTGCCCCGGTCTGGGAGGATCCCATATGGCGCGGAGCGGCTGGGCCCGTGAGCCATGGCCGCTGGGCCTGCGCATCCGGAGCCTGTGCTCCGCAACGGGAGAGGCCACAACAGTGAGAGGCCCGAATACCGCAAAAAAAAAAAAAAAAAAAGATTAGGGACGGGACCTGCACCAGTGGGAGGGAGCCACGAAGGAGGAAAGGTTTCCGCACACTAGGAAGCCCCTTCGTGGGCAGAGACTCCGGCTGGCGGAGGCGGAAAGCTTCGGAGCCACGGAGGAGAGCGCAGCAACAGGAGTGCAGAGGGCAAAGCGGAGAGATTCCCGCACAGAGGACCGGTGCCGACCAGCACTCACCAGCCCGAGAGGCTTGTCTGCTCACCAGCTGGGGCAGGCTGGGCCTGGGAGCTGAGGCTCGGGCTTCAGGCGGATCCCAGGGAGATGACAGGGGTTGGCGGTCTGAACACAGCCTGAAGGGGTTTGTGCACCACGGTTAGCCGGGAGGGAGTCTGGGAAAAAGTCTGGACCTGCGGAAGAGGCAAGAGACTTTTTCTTCCCTCTTTGTTTCCTGGTGCGTGAGGAGAGGGGATTAAGAGCGCTCCTTAAAGGAGCTCCAGAGATGGGCGTGAGCCGCGGCTAAGAGCGCGGACCACAGAGACGGGCATGAGACACTAAGGCTGCTGCTGCAGCCACCAAGAAGCCTGTTTGAAAGCACAGCTCACTATCCACACCTCCCCTCCCGGGAGCCTGTGCAGCCTGCCACTGCCAGGGTCCCGTGATCCAGGAACAACTTCCCCGGGAGAACACACGGCACGCCGCAGGCTGGTGCAACGTCACGCCGGCCTCTGCCGCCGCAGGCTCGCCCTGCACTCCGTAGCCCTCCCTCCCACCGGCCTGAGTGAGCCAGAGTCCCCGAAGCATCTGCTCCTTTAACCCCGTCCTGTCTGAGCGAGGAACAGATGCCCTCAGGTGACCTACACGCAGAGGCGGGGCCAAATCCAAAGCTGAACCCCGGGAACTGTGCGAACAAAGAAGACAAAGGGAAATCTCTCCCAGCAGCCTCAGGAGCAGTGGATTAAATCTCCACAATCAACTTGATGTACCCTGCAACTGTGGAATACCTGAATAGACAACAAATCATCCCAAAATCGAGGCGGTTGACTTTGGGAGCAAGATATATTATTTTTTCCCCTTTTCCCCTTTTTCTGAGTGTGTATGTATGCTTCTGTGTGAGATTTTGTCTGTTAAGCTTTGCTTTCACCATTTGTCCTAGGGTTCTGTCCGTCCATTTTTGTTCTTTACTTTAAAAAGAAAATTGATTCCTTGATAATTATTTTTATTGTAATAACTTTATTTCATTTTATATTACTTTATTTTATTTTATTTTATCCTCTTCCTTCCTTCCTTCCTCTCTCATTCTTTCTTTCTTTCTTTCTTTTTTCATTCACTTTTTCTCCCTTTTATTCTGAGCCGTGTGGATGAAAGGCTCTTGGTGCTTCAGCCAGGCGTAAGTGCTGTGCCTCTAAGGTAGGAGAGCCAAATTCAGGACACTGTTCCACAAGAGACCTCCCAGCTCCATGTAATATCAAATGGCGAAACTCTCCCAGAGATCTCCATCTCAACACCAAGACCCAGCTCCATTCAACGACCAGCAAGCTACAGTGCTGGACACCCAATGCCGGGGTCAACAATATGATGACAGTTGACAACTAACCTTTTGGTGGTGAGCACACTGTAGTTTACATAAATGTCAAAATATAATATTATACACATGAACCTTATGTGTTATTCCATGAAAATATAAATAAATAAACATTTAATAAATAAATTTACTTTCATTAACTTATGAAACAGCAACATACTTTGCCCAATTTACTTAGCTTCAGAATTTTCATTTGTACAGTTTGAACCAGAAGAAGTACCTTTATTGGTTTATTTTTTTCTAAAATTCTAAGACTAAATTGTTATTACAATGTCTTCAAAAAATTATTAATAGAATGCTTTCATAATTATCTCACATCAATATTTAGGTAAATAGCTATGTAATAGCTGAATTTTCTCAAACTGTTAATATATTATTTGTAAAGGTATATTTCAGGTTAAGAAGGATTAAGCTGCAGAGATATAACGTTTAATGATATTTCTCAAGTGATAAGAACTTACTATCAGAAGCATGTAATATATTAGTACCCTCATTATGAAGTTCAGATTCTCCAGCAGAAAATGCTCAGGGCATATGTGAGTGATGTTAATTTTTTTTTTCTATGCCTATATTCCTATAGCATTTCTTATCATGATGTCATTGTGTAACTGCATTTAAAGTGGGCTCTTAGGGACTTCCCTGGTGGCGCAGTGGTTAAGAATCCGCCTGTCAATGCGGGGGACACAGGTTCAAGCCCTGGTCCGGGAGGATCCCACATGCCGTGGAGCAACTAAGCCCATGCACCACAACTACTGAGCCCGTGTGCCACAACTAGTGATGCCCACGTGCCTAGAGCCCGTGCTCTGCAACAAGAGAAGGCACCGCAATGAGAAGCCCATGCACCGCAAAGAAGAGTAGCCCCCACTCCCCGCAACTAGAGAAAGTCCACGTGCAGCAACAAAGACCCAACACAGCCAAAAATAAATAAATTTTAAAAAAAGATGATTCTTTAATCAATCAATCAATCAATCAATAAAGTGTGCTCTTAAGCATTTGCCAATTAAAGAAACTCAACCTAAAGACCCAAAGACCCCTCTGAGTTTGCTAAGTGATGCAGTGTTAATAAAACTGTGGCTCATTGGAATCTAGTGTGTTACAGGATTTTTTGCACACTTAGCTCTTCAACTGATTTGGTTTGGATTCTAGTCAAATTACTTGGTACCTTGGTTAAGTGGGCTTGTGAAAAATACCTGATGTATACAACCACTTCCTATGGAGCTAATAGCTATGTGTTTGCTAAGTATTTTGTGAGAAGAAAAGATCAGAGAGCAAAGAAAGTTGGATTTCCTTCAAAGCACTGAACTGTAACATGTATGTAAAGACTGGGTAATTACTGGGCAGAAACAGGCCTGCCAGTAAAAGCCAACTATATGCAGCTCCCTTCTTTTGCTGAAAATCTGTCTTAGTTTCATGTTAAATTATATATTAAAAGAATACTACATTTTTCTATAATGATGTTTTTATAATATAGAGGGTATGTTTCTGACCAAAGACTCTACATCCACAATATATGACAAAAGCAAAGGTATAATGATAAAATATCATACTCAACTCATTTAAGTAGTAAAGTATATTCTAAACCTCATAATGGACAAATATAGTCACTGTGAGGTGGTTCTATAAGTCTCTAATATATTTTTACAAGGTATATATCATGTTCAAACGAATTTCTACTATATCTTAAATTATAACTATATAAAATGAACACATTAACTTTAATGACCACTTACTTTCACTAATATAAGTCTGTTCCCCAACAAGAAAGATGTACATATGTATATGGGTGTTTGTATGAGTTAGGTAACTGGCATCTTTTAAAAAAACTGTTCAAGAAAGTTTGAAGTAATGAATTTTCATGTAGCATGAGGAGGTAATCAAAATCATTCTCCCATATTTCCTTAATTCTAAGGTACCTTATGTTGTATATGTCCTTAAGTTAGGGAAACTTTTTTTGGAAATAAAAAGCAAGTACACCAAATGTGCACATTAGAAGGAAAATTCTGGTTTTATAAATTTTATAATGAAGAAAGAAAATGGAATACCTTGTTTTATTTACCTTAGAATTAAATTTGAATTTAAGCATAATTTCTACAGTAACCTTTAGAAATTTTTGTTATGCAGTCTTTCTTGATGATAATTTTTAATTTGCTATGATTGATTTAGAATTTCCAAATTTCCATCCATTTTTAGAATTCAAAATTTTGGCTAAAACCATCAATTATTTGAAATCCTCTCTCAATCTAGACTGTGCCTCAGGCCATTACCTGAGCTGATCTTCTAGAGAGCTTCATGGAGATTATAATAAGGGGAGCCCTTGTTGAGTAATTTATAATTGATTAACATCATCATGAATTGCTCCCAACTTTATTCATGATTCTGAACACTTGAGATAATTGAAATACGAAAAGAATGAGTATAAAGCTATTAGGACAAGTGGATACTTGAGCCTACTCACAGTCTCTTTGAGGCAGAGGCTCATTTTGTGCATAAGTGTAAAGAAATATATTTTTGGAAAAATAATTCTAGTTCCAGTTAGAAGATGGTGAACTCAGAGATTTCATTTATCACTGCTCAAAGTGTTTAGAGCCATTGAAAACATTTCCCCCTAGACATTGACATGATGGACTTATTTTAATCAGCAATTACAAAAGTTGACCAAGTGCCAGGCATCAGTGAGTAGATTATTGGGCAAAAATCCGTTTTTTCCCCTTGTACAAAACATGGATGCATCCTGTCCAAGGACAGACTTAAGCAGGCAAGGGAAAGTTTATTGAAAACTATTGCAGTTGGAGAGAGAGATTGGACTAAACTCTGCTGAAACAAAAGGTGGGACAGTTTATCAATTCTGGAGTGAGCTAGTGGACTGGTACTGGAGGGCATTAGGAGGAGACTGGTTAATGTGATTAGGCCATCTTTGTTTGCTAATCAGCAATTATTGAAGTTAGACTCTTTCCCTCCCACAGAGAATGTGATGCTATCTTTCTTGATGATTACATTTCAAAAAATGGCTCCAATGTCCGTGAGAAAGACATTCCTGGGTTGTAAATCTGGCAAGATGACTAGAAGAAGATTTACGTGTCAAAGGGGTGAAAAAAGAATTTGCATGTTTTTTTAGAGTAAATCTTCTAAATAAGGGGAGGTCAAGGGCCTATAAGTCAGGAAGAAACCTGTCTAAAGTTTTATTAAGCTGAAAGGAATGTTAAGGCTGTCTTAGTCAATCTAAACCTTGAACACAGGTACAGATGTTTGCCAACTCTAGAGAAAAGCCTACAAGTATGGCAAGCTCCTTTATCTTTAATCTACCATCCTCCCTAATCTGATTTAGATATTTCACTTGTGATGTCACAGGCTTACCAATATCACAGAATTTATCAGGTCAAATTGCAATTTTTTGTCTGTTTACTACTCTTGACACTAGACTGTAAGGTACCTGAGAACAGGGATCCTGTTTACATTTGTAACCACAGGACCTACTGTAATTCCCCTTACCTCAATTAATGCCTGCTAAAATAAACTGAATTCTAAAAAATTAACAGAAAAGTAGCTGAGATAGGAAATAAGAATGTGGGAATTACAAAAAAATTAAGAGCCTTTAGTTTAGTAAAATGAAGATGGTAAGGGAATATGATCAGAAGCCATATATTCCTAGAAGGTATGAAATTTTCTAGTAAATCCTAGAAAACTAGAAGTTGGCCACACCCAGTGGAGATAGGAAAGAGGGCTCACATTAATGTACACTATATGGTAGACACTATGTTAGCATATCAAATTTAATCGTTTCTCTGTGAAGAAAGCACTGCAAACCCTATTTTATAAGTAAGAAAACTGATACCTGGAGTGGCCATATACCACCTACAGAACAGTGAACCAAGATTGAAACACTCACTTTTATGGCCCCAAGTCATAAAGCTATTAAACTTGGCTGCCTTAAACATAAATTATAATAGTTTAAGTTTAGGAGAGAAAAATGATCAATACTTTTAACTTTGCATATGAGATGATATCCCTAAGAAGGGATCACCCTCAAAATATAAATAGAATCAATAAGTATCAGATGTATCTTTAAATACTAGAGACAAGCAAGGGTGTAAAGAAAACTGGTGATGTTTGGGGGTACCTTCCAAAACATTTTTTTTTTTTTGTGGTATTCGGGCCTCTCACTGTTGTGGCCTCTCCCATTGTGGAGCACAGGCTCCGGACGCGCAGGCTCAGCTGCCATGGTTCACGGGCCCAGCTGCTCCTCGGCATGTGGGATCTTCCCGGACTGGGGCACGAACCTGTGTCCCCTGAATCGGCAGGCGAACTCTCAACCACTGCACCACCAGGGAAGCCCCCCTTCCAAAACTTTTGAAGGTGGTGTCCCCACAAGGAGACTCTGTCTCTTGGTAGCACCATCAGCTCTGCTTCTGGATTGGATGGATATTGAGATGACGTTAGAAGTGCTCTTCTCTTAGAGTTAGGACATTCTCTGATTCTTTAGTAATGAAATACCTTTGATTCTTTGCTTTATCACCAAAAAAGATTGTTTAAAGGAACAACCTTTCTGTTTTTCCAGATACACACTGGGAATGCTATTTACCAACTCTCACTACATGCTAGAGATATGATGGTAGTCCCCTTATATATCCCAGTATACCGTACAGAAAATATTAAGGCTACTGGCATCAGTCCCATATGGTTAAATAAGCTGTTTAAAGGAGGATATTCCTGAACTGGAGAGGGATGTCTGGGACAAGAGCAAGCAGGATGGAGAGGATTTAATCAACAATTTAGTTTTATCTGGAAGCCTGATAAAACTCAAATACCCATGTCTCGCTTACATGGGACTTGGTTTTCAACATAATATGGCTTGACAATTTTTCTTAAGAATTTGGGATGAGAAGGAAAAACATAATAATTTAATCTAGTCAATAAAAGGAATATTGATGTTCCTCTTATTTCTTTGAAATCCTTTGGTAAATTTCTTGACTTGTCATCTGACTGACTTTTACCCTTTTCTAGAAAAAAAGCATACCGGGAGGAAGTAAGACCTAGTGCTTTATAGTGTACTCTTGGCATTCTTCAAACTCTTCTGGAAAACATCATTCTATCACTTATATTCCTGTAGGACTGTAAGTTGAAATGAAGAACCCTCTTACCCAGCCTCTTACACAAAAGTATCACGATATTCTTTAAAAGACCCTATCCAAACAGACACATTTTAAATAATCATTAGTTCACCATCATGACCCAACAAGACTGCAAGGTTGCTTAGCAACAGAATCAGGCACTCTTAACAGGAACATGCATGGGAACAATGGTGAAAAGTGATGGAGATCTTACAAAGGCAAATTCTTTGAATTAAATCTTTGTGAAAAGACATCATAGGGAAAATGAGTTTTTTAACCTAAGAATTGTTTCCTGAGATTGATACATTATTTCATAGCTAAACATTAACCACTTTCCATAGAATAGATAGAACAATGGAACTTTTAGTCTTTACATAATTTAGGGCACTTACAAAACATTATTTATCAGTGTTAGCTTGAAAATGAATAATATTTCTGTGTCGTCTCATTATCTTTAAAACTGTATAGATATATAAAGAAAGGAAGTTACTTACAAAAATAAATACTGCAAATGTATTTGATTAACGATGTTTTATTTTTATGTCATACGTAATTAGGCTATAAAAATCGTATTCTTTTAAATTTGAACAAGATATAAGTGTATATATATATATATATATATATATATATATATATATATGTATACATACATACACACAAACATGCATTATCTATGTAATTCCCATTTCCAGTGGAAAAGAAAAGAAAAGAAAAGAAAAAGCCTACAAAGCATTGTCTCTTTGGTACTCCTAGATTGACTAATTTTTGGCTGAATGGGCTGATTTTATACTACAATACCTTTAAAGGCACTAACTTGCTTCTATTAGTAAATGGAAGAAAATCCAGTACATTTGGGCTCTGTTGATGCAATATGTAAACACCCAGCAAGTTCAAAGAGTAAGCTCAACATCCTGGCAGAAGACCTCAACTTTGACCCTAGTCCCATCTCTGGAATGGACAATTCACTTAACCACCATAGACCTCATATTCCTCATCGCTAAAAGGAGGCCTCCAAGATTATTTTCAGCTCTAAAATTACTAAAGTTCATGTCCATCAACTATAAGTAGCATCATTCTTTTTTCTCACAGAAGAATTATTTGTTTTAGTGCATTGGTTATTTGACTACTGTCTTTATGTAAATACTAGAAGTAGCAGGCTTGTTCGCCAATACATTCACGTATCAGGCAGAAAATTTTCAATACTGGGTTTTTGTTTGTTTCTTTCTTTCTTCATGGCTGATTGCATGTTGCAGAGTTGATTTTTAGTTTCTGGAAGTTAAAAACATGCAGGTGTAGATATAATATGCTGCAGCCATTTATATCACCAGCCATAATGTTTTAAAACAGCTGGCTTTTTTTGCATAGTCTTTTTAATCCCACTAGTTGATGCAGGCCAGGTTTTTGATTATACAACTGAGGATGTACCTCTATAGTCCTGACAGCTGAGTAGTAGAGAAGATGCAGTTTTCTTCCCACAAAAATACCACTTTTCCTACTAACAATTCTAAAGGGAGAGAAAGCCTTTAACAGAGAACACATTAAAGGAGAGTCACAGTTATTTAAAACCAGAAACTTAAATATTGATGGAAGAAGCAAGTAGGTTTAGGAAGAGAGCAAGCTACAGAAATTGATAAAAGCTTTGCACTTTTAGTTGAAATTTTTAAAATTATAAACAAAAATGAAGAATTCTCTGCAATTTGTATTTTATCCAGTATTCAACTAAGTGGCCTATTAGTTTAGTAGGATGAAAAGTATCATGCTGGCAAATGTGGAAACTAATACTGAAACAAAAAGATAAGGCAGAGACATATTTTTGTAGCAAAGGATTTCACCAGCTTTGTCAAGGTTGACACAAGAATCATATTATAGTTATACTTAATATAAATGTTAGATTATGTAATACATAAATGTATATTCAGTAGAAATAGTCAATAAATTGTACATAATGTACTACAGTAGTAAATGTTAAGTTCTTTTCAATGAATACTTTATACTATTTTTGCGATCTTTATAAAGAGCCTAATTTTTAAATAAATACTATTTCAAATTTGGGGAATGAGAAGTTTAAAATAAGATGAACCAGATTTCTACAATCCATTTTCTGATGCTCAAAGTGGGCAGACTACAAAATGGAGCATGGCTGAGGCCATGTGGTAATCTGTGTGTTCCTTGCACTGTTTGAATTATATTATACATCCGTAATATGCAGGGGCACAAATCACTCATAGGTTACGCTTTTTAGGCAAACTTTTACACACAAATAACAACTAATTAGAATAGACCTTAGCAAAACCGTGATGTTTGCTTGTTTCATCAAGCTCCACTTTCTGAGTTTCCCCTGTGAGTCTATTTATTGCTCTCTCTTCTCTATTCCCTAATACCCTCTGCAGAACACTTATGCCCTCAAGTTCTCTTCCCTCTTGCACATCATCAAACCTTGCTTTTGGATCATTCAGGCTGAGGTAAAAATGACTATGATCTTAATGCAAAACCAGTATTTGAATTTTAATGGGAAAAAAAGATTTAAGCTAAAGGGATGAGATTCCGAGATAAAGGGATGAGAGTTGAGTGCCAACCATCAGTTAGTAGATGAGAAGACATTTTTAGGCATCAAAACTTTTCTGCATGTCTAGTCATAATACTAACTCTGCAAGCTATATAGTTGGAGAGATGCAATCATATGAAAGGCTCAAGATATCAGAAAATAGAAAACAAAACTATTTCTTCTTAGTTCATAAATAGGGTGTAGGTTTACTAAAGAGGACATTAAAATTGCTCCCTGTTTCCTGAACCCAATGCAACCAGCAAGGGAAAGGAGTTGAATAATGTGGCATTTGAGTTGGTTAATGGCAGGGAGAATTCAGAGTGGAATTACAGATGTAAAATGGATATCAGGATGTTATTTGTGTGTATGTGTCCATCGTGTATGTGTATAGAAGCCACCTCTGTCATCTAGGAAAAGACATTTAAATCTTCCAGAGTTATAAATTCACTGAGAAGAGACGATAAACTTCAGCATCATTTTGTTGCTCAATTGGGTCCTATTTGAGGGATGAATCAATAACAATGATTTCCTTGAATGGTCTCTCAAGGCTATTGTTTTTTTATGGCCCTGGTATACAAAGGGGTTGTTTTGAAAGGACACAAACAGGTAATTCTCTCTTTCAAGGATTTTGGTCGTAGGAGTTGAGCAAAAACTACAGTATGATAGAAAGCAGTTCGTTTTCTTTGTCTCATATACAGAGTTAAAATTAAAAAGTGAAAAGACCCTACGTTTTATCATTTTATATTCAACACTGATCTACATAAGTGTTAAAACAAATTGATCTTACTACCCATTATGATTATTAAGGTACCAAAAAAAATTCACTTTGAAAACGATTCCTGAATATGGATACATTTTGTATTCAGAATCACATGGAAAAAGAAGCCTCTTAATTTACATGGGCCAGTGTCCCATCGTTATTGATCATTATTCATGGGAAATAAATTAATTTTCAAACATCCATCATTTGCTTTTTTTTTTTAACAAAAGAGCGATTTTATTGTTCAGCACAGGGAAATATAGCCATCATTTTATAATAATTAAATGTAGTATAATCTATAAAAATATTGAATCACTATGTTGTACACCTGAAACTAATATAATATCGTAAATCATTTATACATCAATAAAAAGAGGTATTTTACTTTTCTTATCAGCTGTTCTGTTCTTTGTTATGAAGTGAGGAAAAAAACGCTTACTGATTCTAAGGAAGTCAGATCCTTGATTTGCCTGATGATTATGAATATGAAAAATGTGTTCTCTACAGAACAGTAGCTCTTAATCAAAAAAAGGCCGGCTCTAACATATTCTACAAAGAAGAGTGTGCCAAGATATAGCAATCCTTTTTTTTTTTTTTTTTTTTTGCTGTACGCGGGCCTCTCACTGTTGTGGCCTCTCCCGTTGCGGAGCACAGGCTCCGGATGCACAGGCTCAGCGGCCATGGCTCACGGGCCCAGCCGTTCCGCGGCATATGGGATCCTCCCAGACCGGGGGACGAACCCGTATCCCCTGCATCGGCAGGCGGACTCTCAACCACTGCGCCACCAGGGAGGCCCCAGCAATCCTTTTTGATTCTTTTGAAGTTTACACAAATAGTGTACTCTGCATGAATTTTATCTTTCAACTAAATCATTCTACTGGAATTTATGATGCTATAGTACTAGTTTACGAAGAAAGTGTAGTAGGCTTCACATATCTCCATATCTTATATTGATGGCATTTAAGTTCTAATACCAAACTGTTATTGTTTCATAAACTAGGAGAAAATTACGCTTATAACAAGCAGGAGAAGCTGGCAGAAACAATAGATTTTCCATTCTTTGCTTTCTATTGTTTGTAAGCCGAATTACCCTAGTTGACCAATTAATGAAAACACATGATGAAATTTTCCTGACTGCTAATTAATGAGCTCTAATTTCACTAGCTTTGTTACTGCTAAGGCTTCCACTAATTCTACATGTGAATGTCTTCTTACCCTACTCCTCCTACTTTCCCCTTTGAACTTCCTCATATGTAAAGAACCCATTTGATTGACTTAAGCGTCAGAAGATACTTATAATCAGAGAAAAAGCAAAAAAGAATGACTATAATGCCAATTAGTATAACTATTAATTAGAAATTATGTTTTGAGGATTTTCAGACAGAAGAGGAGTAGAAATGATAATAGTTTAGTTTTAGGAAGGCTGTAGTACACAAATAGAACCCCAAATCACACCACAGAGAATTTTGCAGGAATTTACTATATCTGATATACACTCAATTTGTGCCCATGAATGGTGAGCAACTAGAAGTAAAGGAGAATCACATAGTTACATTTCTGGACAAATCATGTTATCAGAATGATGTAATAATGGCAGTTTACCTCAATCACTTCTTAGGCTTTCTTATTTATTATGCTAAATGTTAAATGAGATTTCTGAGTAAAAGCATTACAATGACTTCAGCATTGTGGGACATGAAACACAGTGAGAACTCAGAGCAAGGAAGGAAATAAGTCAGGTAAGAAGGAAAAAGAATTGAAAGAGCTGAAAGCTGGATTACTTGGCTGTCAGGTGTTAAGAGAGTTTATTTGTGCTTTTTCTTAATCTTCATAATGCTCTTGTCAGAATGGTAGTAACATACCCATTTTTTTAGATGAGTGACCTTTAACTGTAGGTTGCACTTGATTGTCTGCCAGGTTTTCAAGTCTGTGATGGGGACAGTAATGTCAGAAATTTCAATCCCAGTCAAATCAAGACCTGGTAGAAACATCATTATGGAAGTGCATAATTTTGACCCAAATTTGACCACATTAAAACGTTGTTCTTTCTTCTCCAGGATGATAGTCTGTATTTCAAGAAGAATTCTAATTCTTGACCCATAACAATTTCTCTGAGTTCTTTGTGCCAACTAAAGCCTTTGATTGATTTTCATATTAGCAAAGCCCTGGAATTCTATGCAAAATGCTATGAATAGTTAGCAAATAGCAAAAGGATGCAGAGCCGTTATCAGATTCTCAAAACTCAATCAGATTATCTAAGAGTTTACATTAAATGAGGTAATGAATGCCCTTTCTGGATCCAAACATTATAATATTTTTAATCCTTACCGTGGTCCCTGAAATGTCTATGATCTCTAATTATCAGTAAGGGAACTGAGGCGTCGTAAAGTCTAAGTAAGTGAGAGGTCTGGAATTCAAATCCAGGTCAGTTTCAGTCTTGAACACCACTAATTCTATAGCCTACACTGCATTCTATACTCTCACTGTAGATAACCAATAAATGTTCATTTATTTCCTTTACCCCAGTTGGGGACAAAGAACATGGGTGTGTGAAAGAAAGTACAGATTAGTTTTAATGTAAATGATATAATAATAATGCTAGTCAGCAGTTACAGAATATTCATATTGTGCTAGGAGTTGAGCATTAAGTACTTTACAGGCATTCTTTTATTAAAATCTCATATATATAATACCTACCTTAGGAAATAGGTAATATAAATGTGCCAAGGTGATTGAAATAACATGGTCATGTACAGTCAATGAAACTGGGAAGGAGTTTTCTGGGCTGATGGTTCAATTTTGGCCAAGGCATTAAGGGGAGAAGGGATGAGCACTGGTGGGGAGACTGAAAACTTATTCATCATAGGGAGAAAGCACTGGTGGAAGCATTGTACTGCTTGCTTAAGAACTGTTACCCTCATAACCCAAAAACTGAGGTTTTGCTGAAAGCTGAAGGCAGATTTCTTGCAGTGTGAAAAAGAATTTACTGATATCTCTTCATGTTTGAACATGACTGTTTTGCAGATTTGTTGAAATGACTCAAGTTCTCTTTCAGATCTGGACTAAATGTTTGTATCATAGCATTAGGGCCCATGAAGCAGCATCTGCAAGCCCATACTCACCTCCCCCCTTTTTAGTGTTTTGCACTCTGGAAAAGCAAACAACAGCAACAACAATATCTTATTTCCTTTTACCTATAGTTATTGTTCATCTTGTCAAGAAACCCAATTTGATATATTTATGCTAAAATATAAATGAGATTTTTCCAGTTTTATTGAGATTGAATTGATATATAATATTGTATCTGTCCAAGGTGTACAATGTGATGATTGATATATATATATATATATATATATATATATATATATATATATATATATATATATATATATATATATATATAGTGTGAAATGCTACCACAATAAGTTTAGTTAACCTTAATTCACATAATTACAAATTTTATTTCTGTGATGAGAACTTTCAAGATCTCTCTTAGCAACTTTCAAACATAAAATACGGTATTGTTAACTGTAGCGACCAAGCTGTACATGACATCACCATTACACACTTATCTTATAACTAGAAGTTTTTATCTTTTGATCATCTTCACTCATTTTCCTCACCTCCAACCCCCAGCTCTGGCAACCATCATTCCATTCTTTCTATCATGCGTTCAGTAGTTTAGATTTCACATATGAGATCATAAAGTATTTATCTTTCTCTGTCTGACATTTCATTTAGCATAATGCCCCCCAAATCCACCCATGTGGTCACAAATAGCCAGATTACCTTCTTTATCATGGCTGAATAATAGTAGGTTGTATGCACCCCATTTTCTTCATCCATTCATCCACAAAAATCACTGAGGTTGTTTCCATGTCTTGGCTACTGTATTGGGTTGGACACAAAGTTCATACAGTTAATGAATACACTGTTCAATAAAACTTGGTGAAAATGAAAAATGTGTCTTTTATTTTTACTTAAAATAAATCTTTGACAAAGCCAGCTAGGCATCCCTTTGAGTAATGACTTTTTATCACATTGAAATATTTTAAAAATATGAACAATAATAGCTTAAATGACAAATGTTACTAATTTGACACAATTGATCAAGGAGAATATGTTAGAATATGTTAAAATGCAGATGGACAGTGAAAGAACAAATATAACTTTTAACTAAATATTGTCTTGATATTTAGACCATTGTTTAAGAACATGATAACAGGTTTCATCCATTTCAAGAAAGCAGAATATTTGCAGATCACTTAACATTTACTAGGTATGTTCTCAGTCTGGAAGGATATATTTCATTTACAAGTGTCATTTAATTTAACCACATCCCTCTCTAATAGATAGTGTTATCCCTATTTGCAGATAGGAAACAGGCTCAGAAAGATTAAGAACGTTACCTAATTCTAGAAAGTTGTCAAACCTAAACTGATCTAATTCCGGGACACAGCTCTTTCTGACACGTCAGTGTGGGTCTTTATCTCTTTGAGAATTGTTGAACATTAAAAGCCTTCTTCCAGGTAAATGCATAAAGAAACAACATGAGCAACGATATAACAATACAAGTCTCACTAAATAATTGGTGTGTTTGGCCTTGCTTTTGCTGACAGATCTTTTGCAAAATGGCTTTTCTCTGAGATAGTGGACTTTAAATATTTTCTTTGAAGACTTTCCTAAACTATACCTATCAGAAAGCTACTTTGCTTTCAGCCTAAAGAAAAATGAAAGCTTACTTAACTACACTTAGGTGCCAGGGTCATACTATGAACTCTACACCTGCCAGGATTCACGCGAAGATAGGGTGGCTCCACAAACTGTCCATAGTACTGTGATTTCTTTCCGATATTTTGAAGTAGAAACAATTTAATAACTATTCACAAAAGAGAGAAACACTGTTTCTTGGTCCTCAATATCATACTGCTGTAGGCTAATTCTTTCTCTCTTTTTACCCCTTAGTATAGAGAGTGTGTTTTGGGGACCCTCCTTCACGATCTTCTCCATTCCAAGAGCATCTTACATAAATCCAGGACTTCTCAAGCAGCCAGTTTTGCCAGATGGTCTTAGGGTTGGTTGTACCCATATATGTATAATCCTGAACTTCTCAAGTAAGGTCCTTATAGAGCATAATGGCTAAGAGAATTGGTGCTGACACCAGACCTGAGTCCAAATACTGCCTATGCCCCTAACTAGCTGTGTAACCTTGGAGAAGTAACTTAAGCCCCTTAAAGGGATTAGATTTCTCACCCGGAAAATGGTATCATAAATGCATCTACCCTATATGGTTAGTGTGTAAATTAATGTAACTTGAGATGGTGCATGTTTAGCATTAGCACAGTGCCTGTCTCTTGTTAGTAATACCTGCTTTTATTATTAATTATTCTCTATATTCCCAGTTTCAGCAAGGTGCCTAACATATAATAGTTGTTCAGCAAATATTTACTGGATTGAACTAGCTCTGAAATGTAAGCATTGGGTCAACAGCAAAGTAGTCACCCCACCATCATTTCTCCCACAGGAAGGGAGAATAGATGGAAGCCAGCCATCATACTTTCGTTTCTTATTCGAAACTTCCCATCCAGGCCCAGCACTAAAATAATCTTCCTGAACCCCAACAATTTCGAGAATTTTTCAAATCACACTATTTGAAAATAGTTGGGTTTCCCTAATCTAATATTTCCCAGGGCCCCAAGGTCACCAAGCTTATATTAATGAAGTCTAGTTAAGATAAATGATTACACTTAGTAAACCAACTGCTTATGAGCTCATTGGGCTTTTTAAATTTTACTATCTGCACTTCATAGAGACACAAGTATTTTGCTTTTGTAGGACACTCAACAGTCAAAGTAGTCTTTCAAAAAGCACAAATCAGATGCTATTATTGCACTGCTTCTAACCTCTAAAGGCTATCTATTGTAAAGAGATTAAATTTTCAACTACTTAACCAGGCTCACAGGGACCATGTGCTCTGGTCACTTACTACATCTTTCCCTGACCTTCATGGGGTTCGAGGCACAGTTGTCTTTTTCAGTCCCTCAGATGCAACAAGCTCTACTTCTTGCTCTCCCAGCTTTAGATTGGCTAATCCTTCTACCCAGACCAATTTCCCTCTGATCATTAAGGTCTCGGTTCAAACGCCACCACTACTATCTTGACCAAAGAGACCTGCCTCCTCAGTGCCTCTCCGTCCCATTGTCCAGTCGTATTTCTGTCGCTGTACAAAATTTATTTACATGTTTACTCTGTCTTCCTCCACCACTGGACATTTGCTTAAGAGCAAGGACTTTGTAATTTTTTGCTCACCGCTGAATCTTCCAAGGCTTGCAGCAGACACTGGCACATAGAAGGTGTGTAGGAAATGTGTGGCTAATAAATGAATAAATATGTGAATAAAAAAAAACTGTGAAACACTAACACAAGAATATTCTTCTTTCAAAAGAATAATGAAAAATAATTTCATTCAATAAGAGTCATTCTTAGTTACTGATACATGACTTAGTAGTTCCCAATCAATTTAAAATGTTCCATTTTTTTCTGATACTTCACAAGTCATTAATTAAATGCTGCTCACATTTAAGGCCAATCTCTGAGACATTATTAACTTGTCTACTCTAAAGTTCCAGCATTAACTCAGGCGGGGCTTCACCAAGTACTGATCATGTGACCTTGGCCTCTCATTGCCTCAGTTTTCTCATTTGTAACACGGATATAATAATAGGCTTATTTCATAGGCCTATGAGGAAAACCTCATATATATATATATATATGTGTGTGTGTGTGTGTGTGTATATATATGTATTTAAACAGTGTCTTAGAATAGTGTCTGGCACATGATAAGCATCACAGAGTGTTGACTGCTGCTACTAGTACTGTTATTATGACAACTAACTGTTGAGAATAATCCTTCATATACTGGTTTATTCCACTGAAGATAAAGGAAACTAATGGAATATTAGAAATCAGATTAAACACAGAAAGCCAGTAAAATATACCAAGACAGAAGATGATAAGAGTGTAAAAACATAGAAGAAAAAAATGGTTTCTGTTTTTCTTTTTTTTTTTTTTTTTTTTTGCGGTATGCGGGCCTCTCACTGTTGTGGCTTCTCCCGTTGCGGAGCACAGGCTCTGGACGCGCAGGCCCAGCGGCCATGGCTCACGGGCCCAGCCGCTCCGCGGCATATGGGATCCTCCCAGACCGGGGCACGAACCCGTATCCCCTGCATCGGTAGGCGGACTCTCAACCACTGCGCCACCAGGGAGGCCCTTCTGTTTTTCTTATTCTTTTTCTTTTTTAAAGAAGGAAAGAGCCTAGAAATAGGACAAAAACTATTCATTGGCTATACTGATATGGGGATCACTGGTGACCTTCATAAGTAAAATTTCAGGACAGTGGGCTGTGAGACTACGGTGAGAGAAGTCAGATGGATGTAAATTATAGAGTAAATGGGACGTGAGGAAATGGAAACAATACATGAAGATAACAATTTTGAAAAGCTCAGACATGAATTGGCTAAAGAAGATATGCAGGGATTAGGGGAGGAGGGAGGCTTTCATGTTACACGTATAGTTTTTAACATTTTCAGTTGGAGTTACTAGTCTAGAATGAGGCTGAATTTTGGCAAGAATCATTCATAAGGAGTAGATGGGTTGTAGAAAATGCAGTGCTGTGAAGTACTTGAGAAGATGAGGGAAAATGAAATGCTATCTGTAGTGCACATGGCCTTTTAACTTTAACTCCTGTAGTAAAAGGGAATACAAAGATCAACGCAAATGCTAATGAATTAATGGATTTGGCAGTGGACTATTTACTGAATTCTGTGTTCTTAATGAGCTATGAAGCACCTCACCAGCTCAGAGTGAAGGAAGTAGAGAGGATGGAGGTTAAGTAAAGCTTCTAAGAAAATAGTCCTTAAAGAGAATTAGAAAGAGCTTACTGTAAGTCAGAGCAATATTTCCAGTCTTGAAAATCCACTTGAAGCTGGTGATTATTAATTTATTGGAATATCAATTTGCCCTGCCACATGATTTTTCTCCAGCTACCTGGATATAAGTTACACAGAGGCAGAAGAGAGTGAGAGATAACAATGGAGGTTAAATAAAATTAGTATTTTTTTTTTACCTTTTTCCACTTCCCCGCTCCAACTCTGGGGAGCCTTCACAGACATGGCTGCCCTCCCAGCCTCCAGCAGCACTCTGTTATCAAAGAATTCAAAGAAATGGAACATAGGTTTCCAACTTATTAATTTAGCAAAATCAAAAATTATATATAATGTCTTCCGTTGGCAAAGATTTTTGCAATATAATTTGGTTCCATCTTTTGACAAGTAATTTGGCAATGTCTAGCAAGATAAAAATGTTAATAGCTTTTTACACATTAATTCTAATTCTGGAAGCTTATGCCAATAAATGATTTATAATCCAGAAAATTATTATATAAAGATGCTCATTGTCATGTCATTTGCAATAACAAAAAATTGGAAACACCTTTAATTGTTAACAATAGGAAAACAGTTTAGGAAATATCCACTTAGTAGAAAGTTACACAGTTACTATATTATAATTACAAGATGATGGAGCAAAATAGAATAATGCTTAATAAAGAAAGAATGAAGAAAATTGACCTACAATTGTGTCTTCCTATGACAGTAATTATGTAAACATATAAATATTTATTAAAACTTAAAACCAAAATAAAGTTTTAAAAGCTCTGTACCAGTAATGGGGATTTTATGTTTGTTTCAAAATATTTTTTAACATAACTCTTATAATTTTGTTTTTTCTACTCCTTTTCTTAAGAATTTCTGATTATTACCTCATTTTTCATTTCATAGTTTCAAATAAAGTCAGCAATTTTATCATCAGAGAAGATTAGACTTATTTGACAGTTCATAACTCCAAGTTATTTGGTATAAAAAGACCATATACACTTGTAGGTGCTTTCAAAATAATATTTCAAGCATTTTTTTTTTTGCTTAGTCTTTCCTAGTATGGAGATTAAGCAAACTACCTAAAATTGCTAGCCATTCTTTTTTCATTTTTCGCATTTTATTCATTTATCTTGCCCTTCACAGAAATGATAACAAATGAGTCTTCAGTTGATTCTACCAATTTCTTAAATCCTCTATTATCCACATTATGAAATCATACTTATATGAATGCTTCCAGTATTTTCAGAGCTCTTTAGTTATTATACTTGAGCATTCTGTATGAAGTATCTTATATAAGTGTAAAATTTAGACTCAACTTCTGGAAGCTTTTGATGTCTTAGTTCAAAAGTGAGAGATGCTTAATCCAGCCATATGATTAACAATTACTTGTATAGTAAGAAGCTCCTAAATTATTGTTTTATGGATACCTGGCAGTTTTCTTGCCATTTCTCAGAGGTTCTCTATTAAACACATTCTCTCTCTTTCTCTCTCTCTCTCTCTCGCTCTCTATCTATCTCTCTCTCACACACACACATTGTGATTAAAAGCACAGACTTTGACATTATGAAGTCTAAGGTTCAATTTCCAGTTCTGTAGTTTCTGGGCCACTTCACTTTAGGCAAGTAACCTAATGTCTCTGAACCTTGTTATTTTCATCTGTAAAATGGAGATTACAATTATATCAGACAATCATCAGAACATCCGTAATGATTTAAGAGTTTCAGAGTCAGGTACAAGCAGGCACTCAGTAAATGGCTAGTCCTTTTATTACTTTATTATTATTTAGGTCTTGGTTTTCCTGGAGTCTGTGAGTCCCCATAATGAAATGTAATTTCCAGTAGATTAACAACTGTTTTCACCAAAAATTTTAACTGAGTTCATTACTTTCTGTGCAACCTAGATCAGTTTTCTGCCTTTTTTTCTGTGCCGTCTGTAGGTGTTCAATAGATTTATTTAATAAATGTATGAATGCATGAACGCGTAGATGAATTTGTAAATGCTTCTTTTTGAGAAGGTAGAACAAATGTGACACTGTAAAACAGATAAGAAAATAGTCCATGGAAAAAAAGGCAGAGTCACATATGTGCCCAGGGCCAGCCTAAGGAGAATTGCTTTTTTTTTTTTTTTTTTAAGGAAAAAAGTGTTGAATAGCTTATTTTAATTATTTTTAAAAGTTAAGTACAGGGGGCTTCCCTGGTGGCGCAGTGATTGAGAGTCCGCCTGCCGATGCCGGGGAAATGGGTTCGTGCCCTGGTCCGGGAAGATCCCACATGCCGCGGAGCGGCTGGGCCCGTGAGCCATGGCCGCTGAGCCTGCGCGTCCGGAGCCTGTGCTCCGCAACGGAAGAAGCCACAACAGTGAGAGGCCCACGTACCGCAAAAAAAAACAAAAAGAAAAAGTTAAGTACAGGGACTTCCCTGGCGGTCCAGTGGTTAAGACTTCACCTTCCAATGCAGGGGGTGTGGGTTCAATCCCTAGTTGGGGAGCTATGGTCCCACATGCCTCACAGCCAAGAAACCAAAACATAAAACAGAAGCAGTATTGTAACAAATTCAATAAAGACTTTAAAAAGTGGTCCACATCAAAAAAAAAAGTTAAGTCCAAAAATTTGCTGATGATTTACATATTTAGCACCAATAAAATAATGTGAGATTAGCTGTACTAAAACAGACGGTTGAGCTACATTCACATTAAGTGACATTATATAGTCTAAATTTATGGAAAACTTCTGAAATGGCTGATAAAAAGTAAGATGGTGAGTGACCTTTGAGCAGAAAAAGACAGAAAGAGAAATGGCCTTTTCTACATTCTATTGTGTCTCTAAGTAACATGCTTGGTAATCTAGCTACAAAGCAATATGTCATTTGGCTTTACGCACCTACTGTGATTTACCTTGTGAGGATCAGATTTTGCCATGGAGAGGATTTGTAAAAGTATCACACATTCCAGTACCATTGGCAATCACAGCTACCAAAAACTCCAATTTAAATTGAGGAATCTAATGTCACATGATAGTATCATTTCCTTGTGGGTGTCTTGGGAAAAGATGGGTAGGACATGTATAAAAGTGAATACTTTAATACTGAAATAACAATTCATCATTTTGAAAATATAAAACACATTAAAGTTGTTATAGCATCATGCATTAATATTTCACTGTACTTTAGACATTGCCTACAATCAATGTTTTCTGCCCTTTGAAACAGAATCTTGCTTGTGGTATGCATTAATAATATAAAAGATTAAACACTGAAAAGAAATTCAGTCTTTAAAGACAATTTGCTTTGATTTATTCAGTGGGTTCTTCCAAAAAGTTAACACAAGAATTTTTGCTTGTTGAATTGGAGTTACAAATTCTTTCAAATTTACTTAGTATTTTCTGTAATATCAGTATCAAGGAAGGTAAAGCAAATTTACATATTCATTAGGAAATACAGGGACATAATCTTAAGAAAACACAGCGTTTTTATAGACTTTATTTTTTAGAAGTGTTTTAATTTTACAGAAAAATTGAGAAGATAGTATAAAGTGTTTCCATATACACTATACCCATTTCCCTCTATGATGATCCACTTATATTAGAATGTTACATTGTTACAATCAATTAACAAATATTGATACATTATAATTTACTATAGTCCATACATTAGTCCAGTTCCTTAGTCTTTACCTAATGTCCTTTTCTATTCCAGGATTTCATCCAAAACATCACATTACCTTTAGTTGCCATGTTTCCTTAGGCTCCTCTTGGGTTTGATACCTTCTCGGGTTTTCCTTGGATGACCTTGACAATTTTGAGTAGTTAGGGTTTTGTAGGATGCCCACTACTAGAATTTGTTTGATGCATTTTTCATGATCATATTGGGATTATGTGTTTTGGGGAGGAAGACCACAGAGTAGAAGGGTTATTTTGTCAGATCACATCAAGTGTACAAAGTATGAATATGCATTATGAATGCTGAGGTCGACTTTGATCACCAGGCTGAGGTAGTGTTTTTCAGGTTTCTCCATCGTAAGATTACTGTTTTCCCTTTTTCATACTGTACTTTTTTGGAAGGAAGTCAATATGCTCAGCCCACAACTAAAGAATAGGGAGTTATGCTTAGGATGGAGTACTACATAAACTATTTGGAATTCTATTGCACTGGAGATTTATCTATTCTCCTGCATTTATTTATGTATCCAATTATTTATTTATATCAGAAGAACTCATGGATTTTTATTTTATACTTTGGGTTATAATCTAATTCTACTTTAGTTACTTTGTTCCTCAAATTGCTCTAGTCCTGACCCTTGTGAACTCTTTTCAGTTGGCTCTTGTGCCACTCTGAGGTATCCCCATCCTATATATATTTTTGGAACTTCCTTACTTTCTGACACTATAAGATGGTCTTGTTTATAAATCTTGTATATTTACTGCCCCAGTCCTAGAATCAGCTATTTCTTCAAGGATAACTAGGTCTTTTGAGTGGAGAACGGTATTAGACAGCAGGATCTGGGTGTGGGGTGTGCTAATTGCTGCTCGGATGTCATTGCTTCTAGATCTTCTCAGCTGACAGAGCAAAGAGATAATATGTGTGTACATGACCCATGTATACGCACATATCTATAAGTATCTCTCTACATAACCATGTGTATTAAGGTAATATGAAGCAATATTAAGCTAAACATGAATGTATATTGATGTTTCCAACTTTAATCTGTTACCACATAGATCATCTTAGCCTCATCTCTTGCTTATCTTTAAATTTCAACTCCAGCAAAACACTTGGCTTTTAGAAGTATGAAAATCAAATTGTAGCAACTTTGGAAGCCACATCATCTAGTAGAATAATTCTTAAAGGGCAAGATGTATATCATCAAATATTAATTTACAGTCAGCAGTACTTTTTAACATCAGTAGGCCTCCAGACCTCTGCTTCCAAGAAGAAGAAGTAGCCCATTTCTCCCAGGTTCTCCCACTTAAAACTAAAACCCTGAACATAACAACAAACAAACATAGGAAGACGCTGAAAGGTGGAAATGAGACGGCAGACTTAACTAGGGACTTTGGGACTTGAGGAATAACATAGTGATGAGTCCCCTGTGTTTCCTGTTACTTCCCATACATCCTGGAGAGGGTATTACAGGAACCCCCAATCAATAACCACCAACAGAACAACAGACAAAAAAGCTTCAGAAAAAAACACAAAACCCAGTTCCCCCTAGCCAAAGTATGAGGAAAGGGGTTGCTAAAGACAGAAGACCATTTGGGCAATAATATACACACTACTCGAGCCAAGTGCCAGTGGAATATACACACTACTCGAGCCAAGTGCCAGTGGAATATTGCACCCGTCCCCTATGTCCTGTCGTTTCAGTTGGGCCAAGCTAAGATTTGATCTTCCACACCACCCCACTCCTGCCCTCCAGAAGAGTCAGCGCTCTGATTCCCCATCAGGTTTGTTTCAGTGTGGTCCAGTGGTGAGCTGAGCCTCCACCCCTTTCCATTAGCAAACAGACTTTAAAGGGTGGTGCCTGGGCTTCCCTGGTGGCGCAGTGGTTGAGAATCTGCCTGCCAATGCAGAGGACACAGGTTCGAGCCCTGGTCTGGGAAGATCCCACATGCCGCGGAGCAGCTGGGCCCATGAGCCACAGCTACTGAGCCTGCGCTCCGCAACAAGAGAGGCCACAACAGTGAGAGGCCTGCACACCGCGATGAAGAGTGGCACCCGCTCGCCGCAACTAGAGAAAGCCCTTGCACAGGAATGAAGACCCAACACAGCCAAATAAATAAATAAATTTACTTATTAAAAAAAAAAAAAAAAAAAAAAAACGTGGTGCCTGACAGGCTTGTTAACACTGGGCTGCCCTCACACAGTCGTGGGGTCCAATGGTGGGACATAGCATCCATCTCTCCCTGACATCAATAAGAATAGGATGTTACAGGTTGGAGAGAGTAGGCACCCCACTAACCCCCAACACATGATGTCAGTGAGACCCAATGGGGTGCGGAATCCCCATAACCATCCTGAGGCAGTAAGACAGAATGAGATGGCACAAGCAGGGCTAGTTGTCAGTTCTCTTCCTCTTACCCTGGTGTCAGTGGGGCCAGCACGTAGCTGACCCTCTACCCACACCCGGCATCAACAAGAAGGAATGAAGTGGGAGGAAGGACAGCAAACACTTCACTTCTCCCCTCCCCTGTGTCAAGAAATCTACTGGGGAGATGAACTTCCACTCCTACTAAAAAGCAACACAATGATATTAATGTTCCCACTTTTGGGGGGAAGGTGTCAGAAGGGCCAATAGGATAGCTGAACTTCTACTTGATCTGTCTGCAGTGAGGCAATGTAAGTGCCCACTTTTGCTGGGGTATCGTCAGTAGGGCCCAATGGAAATCTGTATGTAACCCCCCAGTCCTCATACTACGCCTCAAATAGGATGACTTCCTTGTAAAAAGTAATAATAAAATTAAATGGGTTACAGAGTCATATAATAACTCACAATGTTTAGAATACAATGGAAAAATACTTATGACACCAAGAACCAGGAAATCACAGAATAAATGAGAAAAGACAATAAACATACACCAACACTGAGATAAAACATCTATTGAAATGATCAGACAAGGATTTTAAATAAGCTGTCACATAAATGCTTCAATTAGCAATTATGTGTTCCTTGACAGAAATGGGAAAAATAGAAAATGTAAACAAAGAACTAGAAGCTATAACAATAAAAACAAATGAGAACAGTAGAACTGAAAAATACAACAATCAAAAAACTTTGCTCAAAAAAAAAAAAACTTTGCTCAAGAGTAGAGTGGAGATTACAAAGCATAGAATCATGAACTTAGAACAGATCAATACAACGTACCAAATGTACAGAGAAAAATAGACTGAGGGGTAAAGATGGGAGAAAGAACAGGATCTCAAGAACCTGTAAACAGTAACAAAAGCACTAACATTCATATCATCAAAGTTCCAGAATGAAAACAGAGAGCAAGTAGGACTGACAAAGTATTCAAAGAAATCATGGCTAAAATGTTCCCAAAATTTTAGAAGACAAAAACACAAATTCAAGAATCTGAACAAACCCAAAGAGGAAAAACGCAAAGATATCCTTGCCAAGACGCGTCATAACTAAACTTCTGAAAAGTAGAGACAAAAAAAATCTCGAAAGTGGACAGGAAGAAACGATGCATTACTTATTCAGAAACACCAGTTCCAATGACAGCATATTTCTTGTCTAAAACTCTGGAGTCAGAAGCATTGACATAACATTTTTCAAGTGCTAAAAGAAAAGAACGCTCAGCCACAAATTCACACGTTTTATATCCACTTTCTTGTTCGACTTACATTAATGGACTACTAACTCATCTTTCTATATCCGGGACTGCCATCACCCTTCTCCAAAAATCTATTCACAGTATTTCCAGAGTGATCTTTCTGAAAATGAAACAAATTTTTCTTATAAAAATACCTGATTGTGTTATGAAACTTTTCTCTCTTCTAAGTTACCAGTTAAAATCCTTCAATGGATTCCCATCTTTCTTGGAGTAAAATCTGACATGCAAACTCTCTTTGTCCTTTTGCGCTGCTGTAAGATTATGGTGCAGGTTGGGTGGCTCATAAACAACAGGCATTTTTTTTCTCACAGTTCTGGGGGCTGCAAGTGCAAGAATAGGGTGGCAGTATGGTCAGATGAGGGCCCTCTTCTGAGTCACAGATTTCTCATTGTAACCTCACATGGAAGAACAGCTTCAGGAGCTCTGTGGGGTCTCTTTTATAAGAGCACTAATACCTTTATCATTTCCCAAAAGCCCCACCTACTACTACTATCACCTCCGGAAATTAAGATTTCAACGTATAAATTTGGAGGGGAACACAAAGACTAGACCATAGCACTTACTATACATACATGGACCATTCATGGTCTGGCTTCTACCACCCTCTCCATTGTCTTCTTTTCTTACACTCCAGTGAGCACTTTTTTTTTTTTTTTTTTTTTTTTTTTTGCGGTACGCGGGCCTCTCCCTGTTGTGGCCTCTCCCATAGCAGAGCACAGGCTCCAGACGTGCCGGCTCAGCAGCCATGGCTCACGGGCTCAGCCGCTCTGCGGCATGTGGGATCTTCCCGGACCAGGGCACGAACCCGTGTCCCCAGCATCGGCAGGCGGACTCTCAACCACTGCAACACCAGGGAAGCCCCAGTGACATTTCTTATACTGATTATGAATGGAACTCCTTTCTGGACTGATCCTTAACCATTCATTTTCTGGCAAACATGAATTTATCTTCTCTTTTCCTCAAAAATTCACCCTTCCTTCATGTTACATATCCATTTCAATTGCCTTCTACAGGAAGCCCTACTGATATCCCCCATATACTACTGTCTACAGCATGAATTAAGGTCTTACCATGTCTTCCTATAGCACTCTGTAATAATTTTTACGGTAACTATGTATTTTCTTATTTGAGTGTCACAATACATTGACTTCTAGATGGCACGATAATGATGTTAGTAACAGTAACACTGGTGCCTAGTTTAACCCATGGCATACTTTAGGTGTTCAATAAATGTTTGTTGAATGAGTGAATGAATGAATGAATGGATGGTCAGTTTGAAATCTTAAGCATGTTACTTTTCAAAAATCTGTTCAAAAGATACCCACGGTTTTCCAGAAGATTAGGGACTTAGGATCTTCAACTTGATTTAATAGAGGAAATTTTTACTCATACATCATGCTTAAATACCTCAAAGTAAAACCATTAACCAAGGAATTTAAGGTTACCATTTGGACTTGCAAGCCAATAATTAATATCTCCTGCCCCCACTGTATTAGACGGTTTCAATGCTCCACTCATATCTCCCCAGCACTCATCATTCCAGTATATGCTGATAGACTCATGCTACCACCTGCAATTATCCACCTTAGGGCAGGCCAGAAATGTACAGGAGTTAATGTATCTGGGTGTAGCTTTCAACCAAGGACAGAGGGGACTGGAAGATAAGTACTTCAAGTTTCTCACCAATTCTTGGGATAACTCTGAGACATGTTCTATAGAGTTTCACAGAACTCCCCTGAAGTACTGGCAGCAGTTCCCTGCAGGAGTAATTGATTCAGTAATGCACCTCTGTTGGCTTCCTTCCATGCCTCCATTCTCAATTCCCACTCCACTTCTGAGTGTTCTGGAAGCACCTCCCAGATGAACAGTTTGCATTCAAATTATTGCCTCAGGTTCTGCTTCTAGGGGAATTCAATTTATAGCCTCCTAACAATCCAGTGCTCCTTACAGAGCCATCACTGGTACAAGTACCAAGGCATGGCACATTATGTATCACTCCTCCTAAATCCTAATATTTTTAAATAGATAGGAAAGAGCATGACCTTGAAGAGAAAAATCGTTTATATGAGAATGGCCAATGGATAAAGGGAAGGAGAGACAGTGCCATTTGTTTTCCATTAATGGTAGTGTGAAATTTATGGGCAGATGGTCTAACAGGTGTGACTATAATTTGAGGAGCCTGCTCCTTTGGTTAGAGAAGACTGCTATTGTTATTATTATGGAAGCACAACCTCATGACTTTAATGCTTCACTTGATGTAGCCTTTTTCTTTACCCTTAAATCTTTCTACATCACTGAATTGCAGCCAATAGATTTATTTTCTCCCTATGGCTCCATAACAAAAAAAGACACACATGTGCACACGCACACACACACACACACAGAGTTTTGTGTATGCCAGTGCTAGAAAAGACAAATTCATGGTGCATGTATGCAATGGATATTGTACATTACAGGTCTCTGTGAGATAGTCTTCTGCAGGTTCCTATGTTTATTTTATGAATAATTAACTTTAGTAAAGTTAATTTCCTGAAGATCTTGATGAAGACTGAAGAAAGGAAGTAAATTTTAAAGAAAAAGACTTAGAAACTTGCCCTTTTTGCCCTCTCTTTGTGTCTTAATTAACAAAGGATAACTGGGACTTTTTTGAAGTCTTTGCTTGAGTTGAAGACACAAAATGCAACCTGTACTCTTATCATAATATGTTCAGTGTATGATTACACAAACTTATAAACTGTGAATTTCCCTAAAGTTATTATACCATTTAGAAGATGTTTGCTGGGACGTTTACTTAAAACCAAACAATTGAGGTCTATATGTCCAAATAATTTCCTTCTCTCTTGCTGTCTCCATTTCAGTTTCCTGAGTTTCTGGGAAGGCCTGGTTTCCCCAAAGGAACGATTTCTGGTAGAAGTCTGAAGTTCTGACCCAAGAAAAATAATCCAGTATAGCCAATGAATTGAGGACAACAAGTTTTCCAATCAGGTAGGAACATTTAATCTCATACATTACAATGACCTTAAGTAAGGTGTGCTGATAGCTGGATATGATTTAACTTCTTGGAAAAAGATGCATATCTAACCTGCCCCACAAGGAAGCTGTTCTCAATTCCCTTAGTGGTTGTGGTGTTTATCAGAGAGTGCCTTGGGGGAAGATGAATACAATAACAGTATGATGCTCTTTTTTTTTTCATTTTTAGCTCATTGTTGCCACGTACCCTTGGTGACCTTGGTGCCTGTGGTTTAATCCCAGGAGGTTAGACATGTGAAAGAGCACATTAACCCTTTTTAGTATTTTCTCCCAATACAAATCATTTTTATAGGTTGTCTCCATGGACTTCTAGTTGCTTATCAAAATTAAGCATCAAGTCTTCTAAGTGAGCAATAGCCCCAGTCAGTGTGAGGAAATCAGCTTGGTTCTTATTGGGGCACATCTTCTTGGACTTGGCACAAAGTGAGTTCACATAGGGAGTTAGAAGGAGGAGAATGGGGCATGCGAAAGGGGAGTTCTCTGTTCTCATTTACCTATGCATGTTGAAACTCCACTAACAGTTTTATTTTCATTAGCAATTTGTGATAAAAACTTAGGGTAGGGCTTCCCTGGTGGCGCAGTGGTTGAGAGTCTGCCTGCCGATGCAGGGGACACGGGTTCGTGCCCCCGTCTGGGAAGATCCCACATACTGCGGAGCGGCTGGGCCCATGAGCCATGGCCACTGATCCTGCGCATCCAGAGCCTGTGCTCCGCAACGGGAGAGGCCACAACAGTGAGAGGCCCGCGTACCGCAAAAAAACTCAAAACTTACGGTAAAGGGAATAATGAAGCTGTCCCACTATATGGCACGACAAAAGATAGTAGTGACATCAAAATCAGGGCCTATCCATCTCATTTGCAGTTATATACTCAGTGTTTAGCATAGCATTTGATCCCTCATCAGTATTCAATAAGAAGATGCGTGTTGAATGACTTAAGGATGAATTAATGAATGAAAAAAGTTAATATGGTAGAAAATGCGTTTTAGCCTTGTATTTTCGTGTGTTGCCTTCTGTATTTCAAAACCCAGAACTGTAACTGACACATAGAATATAAGCAGTAAAATTTGTTGAAAGAATGAATGAGTCCCCACAATTCTAAGAATAATTTTAAGACCAACACAGACACCATATCTGCCAAGGTCTATGACAGAAGTATCCAGAGAAGAAAGCCTGATCTCAGCTAGTGGTAGAGCTGACAGAATTTATCTAGTTTTAATAATTTACAGCTCATCCCATTACATTTAGGCATAGTGCCTACATGAGCCATACAATTAAATGTTGACTGAAAAAAAATGCACAACCTAAAAGTTGAGAATTATGTTTTATTTGGAGGACATACTGAGGACTTAAGTCAGGAGACAGCTTCTCAGATAGCTCTGAGGGACTGTTCTGAAGAGGTAAGGGAGGGCACAGGATATTTAGGGGTTCTTGTAAAAAAAAAAAAAACTCGGTAGTTGGAACATCAACATCTAGCTCCCCCAAGGTAGACTGCAGTGTGTTCCCCTTCCCTCGGCCTACCCTGGGGCACCCTGAAGGGCCTACGGGTCTGAGTGTGGTCCAGCAAGCCCAGGGGAGCCGGCGGGTCCTCAGAGTTCTTGTCCTGAA
>NW_028294248.1:0-43126 GCF_964341445.2 Mesoplodon mirus | reverse complement strand
AAAATCTTAGTAGCATGCAGTAACATTCCTTGATAGATCTACCCCTTTGCAAATGCTCAATGCTAGCCCATGACGATCGACTAATACGAACGTGTAATGTCTAACCATAGTGAGTAGTAAACCAAGATCACCCTAACGAATCGACATATTTTGCTACTCTGTAGCTTGTCTAAGGGTTAACTTTAATTAAAAAAATCTTAGTAGCATGCAGTAACATTCCTTGATAGATCTACCCCTTTGCAAATGCGCAATGCTAGCCCATGAAGATCGGCTAACAGGGACGTGTAATGTCTAACCATAGTGAATAGTAAACCATGATCAGCGTAACAAATCGACATATTCTGCTACTCTGTAGCTTGGCTAAGGATTAACTTTTTAATTAAAAAATCTTAGTAGAATGCAGTAATCTTCCTCGATAGATCCACCTCTTTGCAAATGCGCAATGCTAGGGCATGGCGATCGGCTAACACGGACGTGTAATGTCTAACCATGGTGAATAGTAAACCATGATCACCCTTACGAATCGACATATTCTGCTACTATGTAGCTTGGCTAAGGGTTAACTTTTTAATTAAAAAATCTTAGTAGAGTGCAGTAACATTCCTCTAGCTTGTCTAAGGGTTAACTTTTTAATTAAAAAAATCTTAGTAGCATGCAGTAACATTCCTTGATAGATCTACCCCTTTGCAAATGCGCAATGCTAGCCCATGAAGATCGGCTAATATGGACGTGTTAATGTCTAACCATAGTGAATAGTAAACCATGATCAGCGTAACAAATCGACATATTCTGCTACTCTGTAGCTTGGCTAAGGATTAACTTTTTAATTAAAAAATCTTAGTAGAATGCAGTAATCTTCCTCGATAGATCCACCTCTTTGCAAATGCGCAATGCTAGGGCATGGCGATCGGCTAACACGGACGTGTAATGTCTAACCATGGTGAATAGTAAACCATGATCACCCTTACGAATCGACATATTCTGCTACTATGTAGCTTGGCTAAGGGTTAACTTTTTAATTAAAAAATCTTAGTAGAGTGCAGTAACATTCCTCTAGCTTGTCTAAGGGTTAACTTTTTAATTAAAAAAATCTTAGTAGCATGCAGTAACATTCCTCGATAGATCTACCCCTTTGCAAATGGCGCAATGCTAGCCCATGAAGATCGGCTAATATTTACGTGTAATGTCTAACCATTGTGGATAGTAAACCATGATCAGCGTAACAAATCGACATATTCTGCTACTCTGTAGCTTGGCTAAGGGTTAACTTTTTAATTAAAAATCTTAGTAGAATGCAGTAACATTCCTTGATACATCTACCCTTTGTAAATGCTCAATGCTAGCCCATGACGATCGGCTAATACGAACGTGTAATGTCTAACCATAGTGAATAGTAAACCATGATCACCCTAACGAATCGACATATTTTGCTACTCTGTAGCTTGTCTAAGGGTTAACTTTTTAATTAAAAAAATCTTAGTAGCATGCAGTAATCTTCCTCGATAGATCCACCCCTTTGCAAATGCGCAATGCTAGGGCATGGCGATCGGCTAACACGGACGTGTATTGTCTAACCATGGTGAATAGTAAACCATGATCACCCTTACGAATCGACATATTTTGCTACTCTCTAGCTTGTCTAAGGGTAACTTTCTAATAAAAAATCTTAGTAGCATGCAGTAATCTTCCTCGATAGATCCACCCCTTTGCAAATGCGCAATGCTAGGGCATGGCGATCGGCTAACACGGACGTGTAATGTCTAACCATGGTGAATAGTAAACCATGATCACCCTAACGAATCGACATATTTTGCTACTCTCTATCTTGTCTAAGGGTTAACTTTTAATTAAAAAAATCTTAGTAGCATGCAGTAATCTTCCTCGATAGATCCACCCCTTTGCAAATGCGCAATGCTAGGGCATGGCGATCGGCTAACACGAACGTGTAATGTCTAACCATGGTGAATAGTAAACCATGATCACCCTTACGAATCGACATATTTTTGCTACTCTCTAGCTTGTCTAAGGTTAACTTTCTAATAAAAAAATCTTAGTAGCATGCAGTAATCTTCCTCGATAGATCTACCCCTTTGCAAATGCGCAATGCTAGGGCATGGCGATCGGCTAACACGGACGTGTAATGTCTAACCATGGTGAATAGTAAACCATGATCACCCTAACGAATCGACATATTTTGCTACTCTCTATCTTGTCTAAGGGTTAACTTTTAATTAAAAAAATCTTAGTAGCATGCAGTAACATTCCTTGATAGATCTACCCCTTTGCAAATGCGCAATGCTAGCCCATGAAGATCGGCTAACATGGACGTGTAATGTCTAAGCATAGTGAATAGTAAACCATGATCAGCGTAACAACTCGACATATTCTGCTACTCTGTAGCTTTTCTAGGGGTTAACTTTTTAATTAAAAAATCTTTGTAAGCACGCAGTAATCTTCCTCGATAGATCCACCCCTTTGCAAATGCGCAGTGCTAGCCCATGAAGATCGGGCTAACATGGACGTGTAATGTCTAACCACAGTGAATAGTAAACCAAGATCACCCTAACGAATCGACATATTTTGCTGCTCTGTAGCTTGTCTAAGGGTTAACTTTTTAATTAAAAAAATCTCAGTAGCATGCAGTAACATTCCTTGATAGATCTACCCCTTTGCAAATGCGCAATGCTAGCCCATGAAGATCGGCTAACATGGACGTGTAATGTCTAACCGTAGTGAATAGTAAACCATGATCAGCGTAACAAATCGACATATTCTGCTACTCTGTAGCTTGTCTAAGGGTTAACTTTTAATTAAAAAAATCTTAGTAGCATGCAGTAATCTTCCTCGATAGATCCACCCCTTTGCAAATGCGCAATGCTAGGGCATGGCGATCGGCTAACACGGACGTGTATTGTCTAACCATGGTGAATAGTAAACCATGATCACCCTTACGAATCGACATATTTTGCTACTCTCTAGCTTGTCTAAGGGTTAACTTTCTAATAAAAAAATCTTAGTAGCATGCAGTAATCTTCCTCGATAGATCCACCCCTTTGCAAATGCGCAATGCTAGGGCATGGCGATCGGCTAACACGGACGTGTAATGTCTAACCATGGTGAATAGTAAACCATGATCACCCTAACGAATCGACATATTTTGCTACTCTCTATCTTGTCTAAGGGTTAACTTTTAATTAAAAAAATCTTAGTAGCATGCAGTATCTCCTCGATAGATCCACCCCTTTGCAAATGCGCAATGCTAGGGCATGGCGATCGGCTAACACGGACGTGTAATGTCTAACCATGGTGAATAGTAAACCATGATCACCCTTACGAATCGACATATTTTGCTACTCTCTAGCTTGTCTAAGGGTTAACTTTCTAATAAAAAAATCTTAGTAGCATGCAGTAATCTTCCTCGATAGATCCACCCCTTTGCAAATGCGCAATGCTAGGGCATGGCGATCGGCTAACACGGACGTGTAATGTCTAACCATGGTGAATAGTAAACCATGATCACCCTAACGAATCGACATATTTTGCTACTCTCTATCTTGTCTAAGGGTTAACTTTTAATTAAAAAAATCTTAGTAGCATGCAGTAACATTCCTTGATAGATCTACCCCTTTGCAAATGCGCAATGCTAGCCCATGAAGATCGGCTAACATGGACGTGTAATGTCTAAGCATAGTGAATAGTAAACCATGATCAGCGTAACAAGTCGACATATTCTGCTACTCTGTAGCTTTTCTAGGGGTTAACTTTTTAATTAAAAAAATCTTTGTAGCACGCAGTAATCTTCCTCGATAGATCCACCCCTTTGCAAATGCGCAGTGCTAGCCCATGAAGATCGGCTAACATGGACGTGTAATGTCTAACCACAGTGAATAGTAAACCAAGATCACCCTAACGAATCGACATATTTTGCTGCTCTGTAGCTTGTCTAAGGGTTAACTTTTTAATTAAAAAAATCTTAGTAGCATGCAGTAACATTCCTTGATAGATCTACCCCTTTGCAAATGCGCAATGCTAGCCCATGAAGATCGGCTAACATGGACGTGTAATGTCTAACCGTAGTGAATAGTAAACCATGATCAGCGTAACAAATCGACATATTCTGCTACTCTGTAGCTTGGCTAAGGGTTAACTTTTTAATTAAAAAATCTTAGTAGCATGCAGTAACATTCCTTGATAGATCTACCCCTTTGCAAATGCGCAATGCTAGGGCATGGCGATCGGCTAACACGGACGTGTAATGTCTAACCATGGTGAATAGTAAACCATGATCACCCTAACGAATCGACATATTTTGCTACTCTCTAGCTTGTCTAAGGGTTAACTTTTAATTAAAAAAATCTTAATAGCATGCTGTATCTTCCTCGATAGATCCACCCCTTTGCAAATGCGCAATGCTAGCCCATGGCGATCGGCTAACATGGACGTGTAATGTCTAACCACAGTGAATAGTAAACCATGATCAGCGTAACAAATCGACATATTCTGCTACTCTGTAGCTTGGCTAAGGGTTAACTTTTTAATTAAAAAATCTTAGTAGAATGCAGTAACATTCCTCTAGCTTGTCTAAGGGTTAACTTTTTAATTAAAAAAAATCTTAGTAGCATGCAGTAACATTCCTTGATAGATCTACCCCTTTGCAAATGCGCAATGCTAGCCCATGAAGATCGGCTAACATGGACGTGTAATGTCTAACCATAGTGAATAGTAAACCATGATCAGCGTAACAAATCGACACATTCTGCTACTCTGTAGCTTGTCTAGGGGTTAACTTTTTAATTAAAAAATCTTAGTAGCATGCAGTAACATTCCTTGATAGATCTACCCTTTGCAAATGCTCAATGCTAGCCCATGGCGATCGGCTAACATGGACGTGTAATGTCTAACCATAGTGAATAGTAAACCAAGATCACCCTAACGAATCGACATATTTTGCTACTCTCTAGCTTGTCTAGGGGTTAACTTTTTAATTAAAAAAAATCTTAGTAGCATGCAGTAACATTCCTTGATAGATCTACCCCTTTTCAAATGCTCAATGCTAGCCCATGACGATCGGCTAATACGAACGTGTAATGTCTAACCATAGTGAGTAGTAAACCAAGATCACCCTAACAAATCGACATATTCTGCTACTATGTAGCTTGGCTAAAGGTTAACTTTTTAATTAAAAAATCTTAGTAGAGTGCAGTAACATTCCTCTAGCTTGTCTAAGGGTTAACTTTTTAATTAAAAAAATCTTAGTAGCATGCAGTAACATTCCTTGATAGATCTACCCCTTTGCAAATGCGCAATGCTAGCCCATGAAGATCGGCTAACATGGACGTGTAATGTCTAACCGTAGTGAATAGTAAACCATGATCAGCGTAACAAATCGACACATTCTGCTACTCTGTAGCTTGGCTAAGGGTTAACTTTTTAATTAAAAAATCTTAGTAGCATGCAGTAACATTCCTTGATAGATCTACCCCTTTGCAAATGCGCAATGCTAGCCCATGAAGATCGGCTAACATGGACGTGTAATGTCTAACCGTAGTGAATAGTAAACCATGATCAGCGTAACAAATCGACATATTCTGCTACTCTGTAGCTTGGCTAAGGGTTAACTTTTTAATTAAAAAAATCTTAGTAGCATGCAGTAATCTTCCTCGATAGATCCACCCCTTTGCAAATGCGCAATGCTAGGGCATGGCGATCGGCTAACACGGACGTGTAATGTCTAACCATGGTGAATAGTAAACCATGATCACCCTTACGAATCGACATATTTTGCTACTCTCTAGCTTGTCTAAGGGTTAACTTTCTAATAAAAAAAATCTTAGTAGCATGCAGTAATCTTCCTCGATAGATCCACCCCTTTGCAAATGCGCAATGCTAGGGCATGGCGATCGGCTAACACGGACGTGTAATGTCTAACATGGTGAATAGTAAACCATGATCACCCTAACGAATCGACATATTTTGCTACTCTCTATCTTGTCTAAGGGTTAACTTTTAATTAAAAAAATCTTAGTAGCATGCAGTAACATTCCTTGATAGATCTACCCCTTTGCAAATGCGCAATGCTAGCCCATGAAGATCGGCTAACATGGACGTGTAATGTCTAAGCATAGTGAATAGTAAACCATGATCAGCGTAACAAGTCGACATATTCTGCTACTCTGTAGCTTTTCTAGGGGTTAACTTTTTAATTAAAAAAATCTTTGTAGCACGCAGTAATCTTCCTCGATAGATCCACCCCTTTGCAAATGCGCAGTGCTAGCCCATGAAGATCGGCCTAACATGGACGTGTAATGTCTAACCACAGTGAATAGTAAACCAAGATCACCCTAACGAATCGACATATTTTGCTGCTCTGTAGCTTGTCTAAGGGTTAACTTTTTAATTAAAAAAATCTTAGTAGCATGCAGTAACATTCCTTGATAGATCTACCCCTTTGCAAATGCGCAATGCTAGCCCATGAAGATCGGCTAACATGGACGTGTAATGTCTAACCGTAGTGAATAGTAAACCATGATCAGCGTAACAAATCGACATATTCTGCTACTCTGTAGCTTGGCTAAGGGTTAACTTTTTAATTAAAAAATCTTAGTAGCATGCAGTAACATTCCTTGATAGATCTACCCTTTGCAAATGCGCAATGCTAGGGCATGGCGATCGGCTAACACGGACGTGTAATGTCTAACCATGGTGAATAGTAAACCATGATCACCCTAACGAATCGACATATTTTGCTACTCTCTAGCTTGTCTAAGGGTTAACTTTTAATTAAAAAATCTTAATAGCATGCTGTAATCTTCCTCGATAGATCCACCCCTTTGCAAATGCGCAATGCTAGCCCATGGCGATCGGCTAACATGGACGTGTAATGTCTAACCACAGTGAATAGTAAACCATGATCAGCGTAACAAATCGACATATTCTGCTACTCTGTAGCTTGGCTAAGGGTTAACTTTTTAATTAAAAAATCTTAGTAGAATGCAGTAACATTCCTCTAGCTTGTCTAAGGGTTAACTTTTTAATTAAAAAAATCTTAGTAGCATGCAGTAACATTCCTTGATAGATCTACCCCTTTGCAAATGCGCAATGCTAGCCCATGAAGATCGGCTAACATGGACGTGTAATGTCTAACCATAGTGAATAGTAAACCATGATCAGCGTAACAAATCGACACATTCTGCTACTCTGTAGCTTGTCTAGGGGTTAACTTTTTAATTTAAAAAAATCTTAGTAGCATGCAGTAACATTCCTTGATAGATCTACCCCTTTGCAAATGCTCAATGCTAGCCCATGGCGATCGGCTAACATGGACGTGTAATGTCTAACCATAGTGAATAGTAAACCAAGATCACCCTAACGAATCGACATATTTTGCTACTCTCTAGCTTGTCTAGGGGTTAACTTTTTAATTAAAAAAAATCTTAGTAGCATGCAGTAACATTCCTTGATAGATCTACCCCTTTTCAAATGCTCAATGCTAGCCCATGACGATCGGCTAATACGAACGTGTAATGTCTAACCATAGTGAGTAGTAAACCAAGATCACCCTAACAAATCGACATATTCTGCTACTATGTAGCTTGGCTAAAGGTTAACTTTTTAATTAAAAAATCTTAGTAGAGTGCAGTAACATTCCTCTAGCTTGTCTAAGGGTTAACTTTTTAATTAAAAAAATCTTAGTAGCATGCAGTAACATTCCTTGATAGATCTACCCCTTTGCAAATGCGCAATGCTAGCCCATGAAGATCGGCTAACATGGACGTGTAAATGTCTAACCGTAGTGAATAGTAAACCATGATCAGCGTAACAAATCGACACATTCTGCTACTCTGTAGCTTGGCTAAGGGTTAACTTTTTAATTAAAAAATCTTAGTAGCATGCAGTAACATTCCTTGATAGATCTACCCCTTTGCAAATGCGCAATGCTAGCCCATGAAGATCGGCTAACATGGACGTGTAATGTCTAACCGTAGTGAATAGTAAACCATGATCAGCGTAACAAATCGACATATTCTGCTACTCTGTAGCTTGGCTAAGGGTTAACTTTTTAATTAAAAAATCTTAGTAGCATGCAGTAACATTCCTTGATAGATCTACCCCTTTGCAAATACGCAATGCTAGGGCATGGCGATCGGCTAACACGGACGTGTAATGTCTAACCATGGTGAATAGTAAACCATGATCACCCTAACGAATCGACATATTTTGCTACTCTCTAGCTTGTCTAAGGGTTAACTTTTAATTGAAAAAATCTTAATAGCATGCTGTAATCTTCCTCGATAGATCCACCCCTTTGCAAATGCGCAATGCTAGCCCATGGCGATCGGCTAACATGGACGTGTAATGTCTAACCACATTGAATAGTAAACCATGATCAGCGTAACAAATCGACATATTCTGCTACTCTGTAGCTTGGCTAATGGTTAACTTTTTAATCAAAAAATCTTAGTAGAATGCAGTAACATTCCTCTAGCTTGTCTAAGGGTTAACTTTTTAATTAAAAAAATCTTAGTAGCATGCAGTAACATTCCTTGATAGATCTACCCCTTTGCAAATGCGCAATGCTAGCCCATGAAGATCGGCTAACATGGACGTGTAATGTCTAACCATAGTGAATAGTAAACCATGATCAGCGTAACAAATCGACATATTCTGCTACTCTGTAGCTTGGCTAAGGGTTAACTTTTTAATTAAAAAATCTTAGTAGAATGCAGTAACATTCCTTGATACATCTACCCCTTTGCAAATGCTCAATGCTAGCCCATGACGATCGGCTAATACGAACGTGTAATGTCTAACCATAGTGAATAGTAAACCAAGATCACCCTAACGAATCGACATATTTTGCTACTCTGCAGCTTGTCTAGGGGTAAACTTTTTAATTAAAAAAATTTTAGTAGCATGCAGTAACATTCCTTGATAGATCTACCCCTTTGCAAATGCTCAATGCTAGCCCATGGCGATCGGCTAACATGGACGTGTAATGTCTAACCATAGTGAATAGTAAACCAAGATCACCCTAACGAATCGACATATTTTGCTACTCTCTAGCTTGTCTAGGGGTTAACTTTTTAATTAAAAAAATCTTAGTAGCATGCAGTAACATTCCTTGATAGATCTACCCCTTTTCAAATGCTCAATGCTAGCCCATGACGATCGGCTAATACGAACGTGTAATGTCTAACCATAGTGAGTAGTAAACCAAGATCACCCTAACAAATCGACATATTCTGCTACTATGTAGCTTGGCTAAGGGTTAACTTTTTAATTAAAAAAATCTTAGTAGAGTGCAGTAACATTCCTCTAGCTTGTCTAAGGGTTAACTTTTTAATTAAAAAATCTTAGTAGCATGCAGTAACATTCCTTGATAGATCTACCCCTTTGCAAATGCGCAATGCTAGCCCATGAAGATCGGCTAACATGGACGTGTAATGTCTAACCGTAGTGAATAGTAAACCATGATCAGCGTAACAAATCGACATATTCTGCTACTCTGTAGCTTGGCTAAGGGTTAACTTTTTAATTAAAAAATCTTAGTAGCATGCAGTAACATTCCTTGATAGATCTACCCCTTTGCAAATGCGCAATGCTAGGGCATGGCGATCGGCTAACACGGACGTGTAATGTCTAACCATGGTGAATAGTAAACCATGATCACCCTAACGAATCGACATATTTTGCTACTCTCTAGCTTGTCTAAGGGTTAACTTTTGATTAAAAAATCTTAATAGCATGCTGTAATCTTCCTCGATAGATCCACCCCTTTGCAAATGCGCAATGCTAGCCCATGGCGATCGGCTAACATGGACGTGTAATGTCTAACCACAGTGAATAGTAAACCATGATCAGCGTAACAAATCGACATATTCTGCTACTCTGTAGCTTGGCTAAGGGTTAACTTTTTAATTAAAAAATCTTAGTACCATGCAGCAACATTCCTCTAGCTTGTCTAAGGGTTAACTTTTTAATTAAAAAAATCTTAGTAGCATGCAGTAACATTCCTTGATAGATCTACCCCTTTGCAAATGCGCAATGCTAGCCCATGAAGATCGGCTAACATGGACGTGTAATGTCTAACCGTAGTGAATAGTAAACCATGATCAGCGTAACAAATCGACATATTCTGCTACTCTGTAGCTTGGCTAAGGGTTAGCTTTTTAATTAAAAAATCTTAGTAGAATGCAGTAACATTCCTTGATACATCTACCCTTTGCAAATGCTCAATGCTAGCCCATGACGATCGGCTAATACGAACGTGTAATGTCTAACCATAGTGAATAGTAAACCAAGATCACCCTAACGAATCGACATATTTTGCTACTCTGTAGCTTGTCTAGGGGTTAACTTTTTAATTAAAAAAATCTTAGTAGCATGCAGTAACATTCCTTGATAGATCTACCCCTTTTCAAATGCTCAATGCTAGCCCATGACGATCGGCTAATACGAACGTGTAATGTCTAACCATAGTGAGTAGTAAACCAAGATCACCCTAACAAATCGACATATTCTGCTACTATGTAGCTTGGCTAAGGGTTAACTTTTTAATTAAAAAATCTTAGTAGAGTGCAGTAACATTCCTCTAGCTTGTCTAAGGGTTAACTTTTTAATTAAAAAAATCTTAGTAGCATGCAGTAACATTCCTTGATAGATCTACCCCTTTGCAAATGCTCAATGCTAGCCCATGGCGATCGGCTAACATGGACGTGTAATGTCTAACCATAGTGAATAGTAAACCAAGATCACTCTAACGAATCGACATATTTTGCTACTCTCTAGCTTGTCTAGGGGTTAACTTTTTAATTAAAAAAATCTTAGTAGCATGCAGTAACATTCCTTGATAGATCTACCCCTTTTCAAATGCTCAATGCTAGCCCATGACGATCGGCTAATACGAACGTGTAATGTCTAACCATAGTGAGTAGTAAACCAAGATCACCCTAACAAATCGACATATTCTGCTACTATGTAGCTTGGCTGAGGGTTAACTTTTTAATTAAAAAATCTTAGTAGCATGCAGTAACATTCCTTGATAGATCTACCCCTTTGCAAATGCTCAATGCTAGCCCATGACGATCGGCTAATACGAACGTGTAATGTCTAACCATAGTGAATAGTAAACCAAGATCACCCTAACGAATCGAATATTTTGCTACTCTGTAGCTTGTCTAAGGGTTAACTTTTTAATTAAAAAAATCTTAGTAGCATGCAGTAACATTCCTTGATAGATCTACCCCTTTGCAAATGCTCAATGCTAGCCCATGACAATCGGCTAATACGAACGTGTAATGTCTAACCATAGTGAGTAGTAAACCAAGATCACCCTAACGAATCGACATATTTTGCTACTCTGTAGCTTGTCTAAGGGTTAACTTTTTAATTAAAAAAATCTTAGTAGCATGCAGTAACATTCCTTGATAGATCTACCCCTTTGCAAATGCGCAATGCTAGCCCATGAAGATCGGCTAACATGGACGTGTAGTGTCTAACCACAGTGAATAGTAAACCAAGATCACCCTAACGAATCGACATATTTTGCTACTCTGTAGCTTGTCTAAGGGTTAACTTTTTAATTAAAAAAATCTTAGTAGCATGCAGTAACATTCCTTGATAGATCTACTCCTTTGCAAATGCGCAATGCTAGCCCATGAAGATCGGCTAACATGGACGTGTAATGTCTAACCATAGTGAATAGTAAACCATGATCAGCGTAACAAATCGACATATTCTGCTACTCTGTAGCTTGGCTAAGGGTTAACTTTTTAATTAAAAAATCTTAGTAGCATGCAGTAACATTCCTTGATAGATCTACCCCTTTGCAAATGCTCAATGCTAGCCCATGGCGATCGGCTAACATGGACGTGTAATGTCTAACCATAGTGCATAGTAAACCAAGATCACCCTAACGAATCGACATATTTTGCTACTCTGTAGCTTGTCTAAGGGTTAACTTTTTAATTAAAAAAATCTTAGTAGCATGCAGTAACATTCCTTGATAGATCTACCCCTTCGCAAATGCTCAATGCTAGCCCATGGCGATCGGCTAACATGGACGTGTAATGTCTAGCCATAGTGAATAGTAAACCAAGATCACCCTAACGAATCGGCATATTTTGCTACTCTCTAGCTTGTCTAGGGGTTAACTTTTTAATTAAAAAAATCTCAGTAGCATGCAGTAACATTCCTTGATAGATCTACCCCTTTGCAAATCCTCAATGCTAGCCCATGACGATCGGCTAATACGAACGTGTAATGTCTAACCATAGTGAGTAGTAAACCAAGATCACCCTAACGAACCGACATATTTTGCTACTCTGTAGCTTGTCTAAGGGTTAACTTTTTAATTAAAAAAATCTTAGTAGCATGCAGTAACATTCCTTGATAGATCTACCCCTTTGCAAATGCGCAATGCTAGCCCATGAAGATCGGCTAACATGGACGTGTAGTGTCTAACCACAGTGAATAGTAAACCAAGATCACCCTAACGAATCGACATATTTTGCTACTCTGTAGCTTGTCTAAGGGTTAACTTTTTAATTAAAAAATCTTAGTAGCATGCAGTAACATTCCTTGATAGATCTACTCCTTTGCAAATGCGCAATGCTAGCCCATGAAGATCGGCTAACATGGACGTGTAATGTCTAACCATAGTGAATAGTAAACCATGATCAGCGTAACAAATCGACATATTCTGCTACTCTGTAGCTTGTCTAAGGGTTAACTTTTTAATTAAAAAAATCTTAGTAGCATGCAGTAAAATTCCTTGATAGATCTACCCCTTTGCAAATGCTCAATGCTAGCCCATGACGATCGGCTAATACGAACGTGTAATGTCTAACCATAGTGAATAGTAAACCAAGATCACCCTAACGAATCGACCATATTTTGCTACTCTGTAGCTTGTCTAGGGTTAACTTTTTAATTAAAAAAATCTTAGTAGCATGCAGTAACATTCCTTGATAGATCTACCCCTTTGCAAATGCTCAATGCTAGCCCATGGCGATCGGCTAACATGGACGTGTAATGTCTAACCATAGTGAATAGTAAACCAAGATCACTCTAACGAATCGACATATTTTGCTATTCTCTAGCTTGTCTAGGGGTTAACTTTTTAATTAAAAAAATCTTAGTAGCATGCAGTAACATTCCTTGATAGATCTACCCCTTTTCAAATGCTCAATGCTAGCCCATGACGATCGGCTAATACGAACGTGTAATGTCTAACCATAGTGAGTAGCAAACCAAGATCACCCTAACAAATCGACATATTCTGCTACTATGTAGCTTGGCTAAGGGTTAACTTTTTAATTAAAAAATCTTAGTAGAATGCAGTAACATTCCTTGATAGATCTACCCCTTTGCAAATGCGCAATGCTAGCCCATGAAGATCGGCTAACATGGACGTGTAATGTCTAACCATAGTGAATAGTAAACCATGATCAGCGTAACAAATCGACATATTCTGCTACTCTGTAGCTTGGCTGAGGGTTAACTTTTTAATTAAAAAATCTTAGTAGCATGCAGTAACATTCCTTGATAGATCTACCCCCTTTGCAAATGCTCAATGCTAGCCCATGACGATCGGCTAATACGAACGTGTAATGTCTAACCATAGTGAATAGTAAACCAAGATCACCCTAACGAATCGACATATTTTGCTACTCTCTAGCTTGTCTAGGGGTTAACTTTTTAATTAAAAAAATCTTAGTAGCATGCAGCAACATTCCCTTGATAGATCTACCCCTTTGCAAATGCTCAATGCTAGCCCATGACGGTCGACTAATACGAACGTGTAATGTCTAACCATGGTGAATAGTAAACCATGATCACCCTAACGAATCGACATATTTTGCTACTCTGTAGCTTGTCTAAGGGTTAACTTTTTAATTAAAAAAATCTTAGTAGCATGCAGTAACATTCCTTGATAGATCTACCCCTTTGCAAATGCGCAATGCTAGCCCATGAAGATCGGCTAACATGGACGTGTAGTGTCTAACCACAGTGAATAGTAAACCAAGATCACCCTAACGAATCGACATATTTTGCTACTCTGTAGCTTGTCTAAGGGTTAACTTTTTAATTAAAAAAATCTTAGTAGCATGCAGTAACATTCCTTGATAGATCTACTCCTTTGCAAATGCGCAATGCTAGCCCATGAAGATCGGCTAACATGGACGTGTAATGTCTAACCATAGTGAATAGTAAACCATGATCAGCGTAACAAATCGACATATTCTGCTACTCTGTAGCTTGTCTAAGGGTTAATTTTTTAATCAAAAAAATCTTAGTAGCATGCAGTAAAATTCCTTGATAGATCTACCCCTTTGCAAATGCTCAATGCTAGCCCATGACGATCGGCTAATACGAACGTGTAATGTCTAACCATAGTGAATAGTAAACCAAGATCACCCTAACGAATCGACATATTTTGCTACTCTGTAGCTTGTCTAGGGGTTAACTTTTTAATTAAAAAAATCTTAGTAGCATGCAGTAACATTCCTTGATAGATCTACCCCTTTGCAAATGCTCAATGCTAGCCCATGGCGATCGGCTAACATGGACGTGTAATGTCTAACCATAGTGAATAGTAAACCAAGATCACTCTAACGAATCGACATATTTTGCTATTCTCTAGCTTGTCTAGGGGTTAACTTTTTAATTAAAAAAATCTTAGTAGCATGCAGTAACATTCCTTGATAGATCTACCCCTTTTCAAATGCTCAATGCTAGCCCATGACGATCGGCTAATACGAACGTGTAATGTCTAACCATAGTGAGTAGCAAACCAAGATCACCCTAACAAATCGACATATTCTGCTACTATGTAGCTTGGCTAAGGGTTAACTTTTTAATTAAAAAATCTTAGTAGAATGCAGTAACATTCCTTGATAGATCTACCCCTTTGCAAATGCGCAATGCTAGCCCATGAAGATCGGCTAACATGGACGTGTAATGTCTAACCATAGTGAATAGTAAACCATGATCAGCGTAACAAATCGACATATTCTGCTACTCTGTAGCTTGGCTGAGGGTTAACTTTTTAATTAAAAAATCTTAGTAGCATGCAGTAACATTCCTTGATAGATCTACCCCTTTGCAAATGCTCAATGCTAGCCCATGACGATCGGCTAATACGAACGTGTAATGTCTAACCATAGTGAATAGTAAACCAAGATCACCCTAACGAATCGACATATTTTGCTACTCTCTAGCTTGTCTAGGGGTTAACTTTTTAATTAAAAAAATCTTAGTAGCATGCAGCAACATTCCTTGATAGATCTACCCCTTTGCAAATGCTCAATGCTAGCCCATGACGGTCGACTAATACGAACGTGTAATGTCTAACCATGGTGAATAGTAAACCATGATCACCCTAACGAATCGACATATTTTGCTACTCTCTAGCTTGTCTAAGGGTTAACTTTTAATTAAAAAAATCTTAGTAGCATGCTGTATTCTTCCTCGATAGATCAACCCCTTTGCAAATGCGCAATGCTAGCCCATGGCGATCGGCTAACACGGACGTGTAATGTCTAACCATAGTGAATAGTAAACCATGATCAGCGTAACAAATCGACATATTCTGCTACTCTGTAGCTTGGCTAAGGGTTAACTTTTTAATTAAAAAAATCTTAGTAGCATGCAGTAACATTCCTTGATAGATCTACCCCTTTTCAAATGCGCAATGCTAGCCCATGAAGATCGGCTGACATAGACGTGTAATGTCTAACCATAGTGAAGAGTAAACCAAGATCACCCTAACGAATCGAATATTTTGCTACTCTGTAGCTTGTCTAAGGGTTAACTTTTTAATTAAAAAAATCTTAGTAGCATGCAGTAACATTCCTTGATAGATCTACCCCTTTGCAAATGCTCAATGCTAGCCCATGACGATCGGCTAATACGAACGTGTAATGTCTAACCATAGTGAGTAGTAAACCAAGATCACCCTAACGAATCGACATATTTTGCTACTCTGTAGCTTGTCTAAGGGTTAACTTTTTAATTAAAAAAATCTTAGTAGCATGCAGTAACATTCCTTGATAGATCTACCCCTTTGCAAATGCGCAATGCTAGCCCATGAAGATCGGCTAACATGGACGTGTAGTGTCTAACCACAGTGAATAGTAAACCAAGATCACCCTAACGAATCGACATATTTTGCTACTCTGTAGCTTGTCTAAGGGTTAACTTTTTAATTAAAAAAATCTTAGTAGCATGCAGTAACATTCCTTGATAGATCTACTCCTTTGCAAATGCGCAATGCTAGCCCATGAAGATCGGCTAACATGGACGTGTAATGTCTAACCATAGTGAATAGTAAACCATGATCAGCGTAACAAATCGACATATTCTGCTACTCTGTAGCTTGGCTAAGGGTTAACTTTTTAATTAAAAAATCTTAGTAGCATGCAGTAACATTCCTTGATAGGTCTACCCCTTTGCAAATGCTCAATGCTAGCCCATGACGATCGGCTAATACGAACGTGTAATGTCTAACCATAGTGCATAGTAAACCAAGATCACCCTAACGAATCGACATATTTTGCTACTCTGTAGCTTGTCTAAGGGTTAACTTTTTAATTAAAAAAATCTTAGTAGCATGCAGTAACATTCCTTGATAGATCTACCCCTTTGCAAATGCTCAATGCTAGCCCATGGCGATCGGCTAACATGGACGTGTAATGTCTAACCATAGTGCATAGTAAACCAAGATCACCCTAACGAATCGACATATTTTGCTACTCTGTAGCTTGTCTAAGGGTTAACTTTTTAATTAAAAAAATCTTAGTAGCATGCAGTAACATTCCTTGATAGATCTACCCCTTCGCAAATGCTCAATGCTAGCCCATGGCGATCGGCTAACATGGACGTGTAATGTCTAACCATAGTGAATAGTAAACCAAGATCACCCTAACGAATCGGCATATTTTGCTACTCTCTAGCTTCTCTAGGGGTTAACTTTTTAATTAAAAAATCTCAGTAGCATGCAGTAACATTCCTTGATAGATCTACCCCTTTGCAAATCCTCAATGCTAGCCCATGACGATCGGCTAATACGAACGTGTCATGTCTAACCATAGTGAGTAGTAAACCAAGATCACCCTAACGAACCGACATATTTTGCTACTCTGTAGCTTGTCTAAGGGTTAACTTTTTAATTAAAAAAATCTTAGTAGCATGCAGTAACATTCCTTGATAGATCTACCCCTTTGCAAATGCGCAATGCTAGCCCATGAAGATCGGCTAACATGGACGTGTAGTGTCTAACCACAGTGAATAGTAAACCAAGATCACCCTAACGAATCGACATATTTTGCTACTCTGTAGCTTGTCTAAGGGTTAACTTTTTAATTAAAAAAATCTTAGTAGCATGCAGTAACATTCCTTGATAGATCTACTCCTTTGCAAATGCGCAATGCTAGCCCATGAAGATCGGCTAACATGGACGTGTAATGTCTAACCATAGTGAATAGTAAACCATGATCAGCGTAACAAATCGACATATTCTGCTACTCTGTAGCTTGTCTAAGGGTTAACTTTTTAATTAAAAAAATCTTAGTAGCATGCAGTAACATTCCTTGATAGATCTACCCCTTTGCAAATGCGCAATGCTAGCCCATGAAGATCGGCTAACATGGACGTGTAGTGTCTAACCACAGTGAATAGTAAACCAAGATCACCCTAACGAATCGACATATTTTGCTACTCTGTAGCTTGTCTAAGGGTTAACTTTTTAATTAAAAAATCTTAGTAGCATGCAGTAACATTCCTTGATAGATCTACTCCTTTGCAAATGCGCAATGCTAGCCCATGAAGATCGGCTAACATGGACGTGTAATGTCTAACCATAGTGAATAGTAAACCATGATCAGCGTAACAAATCGACATATTCTGCTACTCTGTAGCTTGGCTAAGGGTTAACTTTTTAATTAAAAAAATCTTAGCAGCATGCAGTAACATTCCTTGATAGATCTACTCCTTTGCAAATGCGCAATGCTAGCCCATGAAGATCGGCTAACATGGACGTGTAATGTCTAACCATAGTGAATAGTAAACCATGATCAGCGTAACAAATCGACATATTCTGCTACTCTGTAGCTTGGCTAAGGGTTAACTTTTTAATTAGAAAATCTTAGTAGCATGCAGTAACATTCCTTGATAGATCTACCCCTTCGCAAATGCTCAATGCTAGCCCATGGCGATCGGCTAACATGGACGTGTAATGTCTAACCATAGTGAATAGTAAACCAAGATCACCCTAACGAATCGGCATATTTTGCTACTCTCTAGCTTCTCTAGGGGTTAACTTTTTAATTAAAAAAATCTCAGTAGCATGCAGTAACATTCCTTGATAGATCTACCCCTTTGCAAATCCTCAATGCTAGCCCATGACGATCGGCTAATACGAACGTGTAATGTCTAACCATAGTGAGTAGTAAACCAAGATCACCCTAACGAACCGACATATTTTGCTACTCTGTAGCTTGTCTAAGGGTTAACTTTTTAATTAAAAAATCTTAGTAGCATGCAGTAACATTCCTTGATAGATCTACCCCTTTGCAAATGCGCAATGCTAGCCCATGAAGATCGGCTAACATGGACGTGTAGTGTCTAACCACAGTGAATAGTAAACCAAGATCACCCTAACGAATCGACATATTTTGCTACTCTGTAGCTTGTCTAAGGGTTAACTTTTAATTAAAAAAATCTTAGTAGCATGCAGTAACATTCCTTGATAGATCTACTCCTTTGCAAATGCGCAATGCTAGCCCATGAAGATCGGCTAACATGGACGTGTAATGTCTAACCATAGTGAATAGTAAACCATGATCAGCGTAACAAATCGACATATTCTGCTACTCTGTAGCTTGTCTAAGGGTTAACTTTTTAATTAAAAAATCTTAGTAGCATGCAGTAACATTCCTTGATAGATCTACTCCTTTGCAAATGCGCAATGCTAGCCCATGAAGATCGGCTAACATGGACGTGTAATGTCTAACCATAGTGAATAGTAAACCAAGATCACCCTAACGAATCGACATATTTTGCTACTCTCTAGCTTCTCTAGGGGTTAACTTTTTAATTAAAAAATCTCAGTAGCATGCAGTAACATTCCTTGATAGATCTACCCCTTTGCAAATCCTCAATGCTAGCCCATGACGATCGGCTAATACGAACGTGTCATGTCTAACCATAGTGAGTAGTAAACCAAGATCACCCTAACGAACCGACATATTTTGCTACTCTGTAGCTTGTCTAAGGGTTAACTTTTTAATTAAAAAAATCTTAGTAGCATGCAGTAACATTCCTTGATAGATCTACCCCTTTGCAAATCCTCAATGCTAGCCCATGACGATCGGCTAATACGAACGTGTCATGTCTAACCATAGTGAGTAGTAAACCAAGATCACCCTAACGAACCGACATATTTTGCTACTCTGTAGCTTGTCTAAGGGTTAACTTTTTAATTAAAAAAATCTTAGTAGCATGCAGTAACATTCCTTGATAGATCTACCCCTTTGCAAATGCGCAATGCTAGCCCATGAAGATCGGCTAACATGGACGTGTAGTGTCTAACCACAGTGAATAGTAAACCAAGATCACCCTAACGAATCGACATATTTTGCTACTCTGTAGCTTGTCTAAGGGTTAACTTTTAATTAAAAAATCTTAGTAGCATGCAGTAACATTCCTTGATAGATCTACTCCTTTGCAAATGCGCAATGCTAGCCCATGAAGATCGGCTAACATGGACGTGTAATGTCTAACCATAGTGAATAGTAAACCATGATCAGCGTAACAAATCGACATATTCTGCTACTCTGTAGCTTGTCTAAGGGTTAACTTTTTAATTAAAAAAAATCTTAGTAGCATGCAGTAACATTCCTTGATAGATCTACCCCTTTGCAAATGCGCAATGCTAGCCCATGAAGATCGGCTAACATGGACGTGTAGTGTCTAACCACAGTGAATAGTAAACCAAGATCACCCTAACGAATCGACATATTTTGCTACTCTGTAGCTTGTCTAAGGGTTAACTTTTTAATTAAAAAATCTTAGTAGCATGCAGTAACATTCCTTGATAGATCTACTCCTTTGCAAATGCGCAATGCTAGCCCATGAAGATCGGCTAACATGGACGTGTAATGTCTAACCATAGTGAATAGTAAACCATGATCAGCGTAACAAATCGACATATTCTGCTACTCTGTAGCTTGGCTAAGGGTTAACTTTTTAATTAAAAAAATCTTAGCAGCATGCAGTAACATTCCTTGATAGATCTACTCCTTTGCAAATGCGCAATGCTAGCCCATGAAGATCGGCTAACATGGACGTGTAATGTCTAACCATAGTGAATAGTAAACCATGATCAGCGTAACAAATCGACATATTCTGCTACTCTGTAGCTTGGCTAAGGGTTAACTTTTTAATTAAAAAATCTTAGTAGCATGCAGTAACATTCCTTGATAGATCTACCCCTTCGCAAATGCTCAATGCTAGCCCATGGCGATCGGCTAACATGGACGTGTAATGTCTAACCATAGTGAATAGTAAACCAAGATCACCCTAACGAATCGGCATATTTTGCTACTCTCTAGCTTCTCTAGGGGTTAACTTTTTAATTAAAAAATCTCAGTAGCATGCAGTAACATTCCTTGATAGATCTACCCCTTTGCAAATCCTCAATGCTAGCCCATGACGATCGGCTAATACGAACGTGTAATGTCTAACCATAGTGAGTAGTAAACCAAGATCACCCTAACGAACCGACATATTTTGCTACTCTGTAGCTTGTCTAAGGTTAACTTTTTAATTAAAAAAATCTTAGTAGCATGCAGTAACATTCCTTGATAGATCTACCCCTTTGCAAATGCGCAATGCTAGCCCATGAAGATCGGCTAACATGGACGTGTAGTGTCTAACCACAGTGAATAGTAAACCAAGATCACCCTAACGAATCGACATATTTTGCTACTCTGTAGCTTGTCTAAGGGTTAACTTTTTAATTAAAAAAATCTTAGTAGCATGCAGTAACATTCCTTGATAGATCTACTCCTTTGCAAATGCGCAATGCTAGCCCATGAAGATCGGCTAACATGGACGTGTAATGTCTAACCATAGTGAATAGTAAACCATGATCAGCGTAACAAATCGACATATTCTGCTACTCTGTAGCTTGTCTAAGGGTTAACTTTTTAATTAAAAAAATCTTAGTAGCATGCAGTAACATTCCTTGATAGATCTACCCCTTTGCAAATGCGCAATGCTAGCCCATGAAGATCGGCTAACATGGACGTGTAGTGTCTAACCACAGTGAATAGTAAACCAAGATCACCCTAACGAATCGACATATTTTGCTACTCTGTAGCTTGTCTAAGGGTTAACTTTTTAATTAAAAAAATCTTAGTAGCATGCAGTAACATTCCTTGATAGATCTACTCCTTTGCAAATGCGCAATGCTAGCCCATGAAGATCGGCTAACATGGACGTGTAATGTCTAACCATAGTGAATAGTAAACCATGATCAGCGTAACAAATCGACATATTCTGCTACTCTGTAGCTTGTCTAAGGGTTAACTTTTTAATTAAAAAATCTTAGTAGCATGCAGTAACATTCCTTGATAGATCTACCCCTTTGCAAATGCGCAATGCTAGCCCATGAAGATCGGCTAACATGGACCTGTAGTGTCTAACCACAGTGAATAGTAAACCAAGATCACCCTAACGAATCGACATATTTTGCTACTCTGTAGCTTGTCTAAGGGTTAACTTTTTAATTAAAAAATCTTAGTAGCATGCAGTAACATTCCTTGATAGATCTACTCCTTTGCAAATGCGCAATGCTAGCCCATGAAGATCGGCTAACATGGACGTGTAATGTCTAACCATAGTGAATAGTAAACCATGATCAGCGTAACAAATCGACATATTCTGCTACTCTGTAGCTTGGCTAAGGGTTAACTTTTTAATTAAAAAAATCTTAGCAGCATGCAGTAACATTCCTTGATAGATCTACTCCTTTGCAAATGCGCAATGCTAGCCCATGAAGATCGGCTAACATGGACGTGTAATGTCTAACCATAGTGAATAGTAAACCATGATCAGCGTAACAAATCGACATATTCTGCTACTCTGTAGCTTGGCTAAGGGTTAACTTTTTAATTAAAAAATCTTAGTAGCATGCAGTAACATTCCTTGATAGATCTACCCCTTCGCAAATGCTCAATGCTAGCCCATGGCGATCGGCTAACATGGACGTGTAATGTCTAACCATAGTGAATAGTAAACCAAGATCACCCTAACGAATCGGCATATTTTGCTACTCTCTAGCTTCTCTAGGGGTTAACTTTTTAATTAAAAAAATCTCAGTAGCATGCAGTAACATTCCTTGATAGATCTACCCCTTTGCAAATCCTCAATGCTAGCCCATGACGATCGGCTAATACGAACGTGTAATGTCTAACCATAGTGAGTAGTAAACCAAGATCACCCTAACGAACCGACATATTTTGCTACTCTGTAGCTTGTCTAAGGGTTAACTTTTTAATTAAAAAAATCTTAGTAGCATGCAGTAACATTCCTTGATAGATCTACCCCTTTGCAAATGCGCAATGCTAGCCCATGAAGATCGGCTAACATGGACGTGTAGTGTCTAACCACAGTGAATAGTAAACCAAGATCACCCTAACGAATCGACATATTTTGCTACTCTGTAGCTTGTCTAAGGGTTAACTTTTTAATTAAAAAAATCTTAGTAGCATGCAGTAACATTCCTTGATAGATCTACTCCTTTGCAAATGCGCAATGCTAGCCCATGAAGATCGGCTAACATGGACGTGTAATGTCTAACCATAGTGAATAGTAAACCATGATCAGCGTAACAAATCGACATATTCTGCTACTCTGTAGCTTGTCTAAGGGTTAACTTTTTAATTAAAAAAATCTTAGTAGCATGCAGTAACATTCCTTGATAGATCTACCCCTTTGCAAATGCGCAATGCTAGCCCATGAAGATCGGCTAACATGGACGTGTAGTGTCTAACCACAGTGAATAGTAAACCAAGATCACCCTAACGAATCGACATATTTTGCTACTCTGTAGCTTGTCTAAGGGTTAACTTTTTAATTAAAAAATCTTAGTAGCATGCAGTAACATTCCTTGATAGATCTACTCCTTTGCAAATGCGCAATGCTAGCCCATGAAGATCGGCTAACATGGACGTGTAATGTCTAACCATAGTGAATAGTAAACCATGATCAGCGTAACAAATCGACATATTCTGCTACTCTGTAGCTTGTCTAAGGGTTAACTTTTTAATTAAAAAAATCTTAGTAGCATGCAGTAACATTCCTTGATAGATCTACCCCTTTGCAAATGCGCAATGCTAGCCCATGAAGATCGGCTAACATGGACCTGTAGTGTCTAACCACAGTGAATAGTAAACCAAGATCACCCTAACGAATCGACATATTTTGCTACTCTGTAGCTTGTCTAAGGGTTAACTTTTTAATTAAAAAATCTTAGTAGCATGCAGTAACATTCCTTGATAGATCTACTCCTTTGCAAATGCGCAATGCTAGCCCATGAAGATCGGCTAACATGGACGTGTAATGTCTAACCATAGTGAATAGTAAACCATGATCAGCGTAACAAATCGACATATTCTGCTACTCTGTAGCTTGGCTAAGGGTTAACTTTTTAATTAAAAAAATCTTAGCAGCATGCAGTAACATTCCTTGATAGATCTACTCCTTTGCAAATGCGCAATGCTAGCCCATGAAGATCGGCTAACATGGACGTGTAATGTCTAACCATAGTGAATAGTAAACCATGATCAGCGTAACAAATCGACATATTCTGCTACTCTGTAGCTTGGCTAAGGGTTAACTTTTTAATTAAAAAATCTTAGTAGCATGCAGTAACATTCCTTGATAGATCTACCCCTTCGCAAATGCTCAATGCTAGCCCATGGCGATCGGCTAACATGGACGTGTAATGTCTAACCATAGTGAATAGTAAACCAAGATCACCCTAACGAATCGGCATATTTTGCTACTCTCTAGCTTCTCTAGGGGTTAACTTTTTAATTAAAAAAATCTCAGTAGCATGCAGTAACATTCCTTGATAGATCTACCCCTTTGCAAATCCTCAATGCTAGCCCATGACGATCGGCTAATACGAACGTGTAATGTCTAACCATAGTGAGTAGTAAACCAAGATCACCCTAACGAACCGACATATTTTGCTACTCTGTAGCTTGTCTAAGGGTTAACTTTTTAATTAAAAAAATCTTAGTAGCATGCAGTAACATTCCTTGATAGATCTACCCCTTTGCAAATGCGCAATGCTAGCCCATGAAGATCGGCTAACATGGACGTGTAGTGTCTAACCACAGTGAATAGTAAACCAAGATCACCCTAACGAATCGACATATTTTGCTACTCTGTAGCTTGTCTAAGGGTTAACTTTTTAATTAAAAAAATCTTAGTAGCATGCAGTAACATTCCTTGATAGATCTACTCCTTTGCAAATGCGCAATGCTAGCCCATGAAGATCGGCTAACATGGACGTGTAATGTCTAACCATAGTGAATAGTAAACCATGATCAGCGTAACAAATCGACATATTCTGCTACTCTGTAGCTTGTCTAAGGGTTAACTTTTTAATTAAAAAAATCTTAGTAGCATGCAGTAACATTCCTTGATAGATCTACCCCTCTGCAAATGCGCAATGCTAGCCCATGAAGATCGGCTAACATGGACGTGTAGTGTCTAACCACAGTGAATAGTAAACCAAGATCACCCTAACGAATCGACATATTTTGCTACTCTGTAGCTTGTCTAAGGGTTAACTTTTTAATTAAAAAATCTTAGTAGCATGCAGTAACATTCCTTGATAGATCTACTCCTTTGCAAATGCGCAATGCTAGCCCATGAAGATCGGCTAACATGGACGTGTAATGTCTAACCATAGTGAATAGTAAACCATGATCAGCGTAACAAATCGACATATTCTGCTACTCTGTAGCTTGGCTAAGGGTTAACTTTTTAATTAAAAAAATCTTAGCAGCATGCAGTAACATTCCTTGATAGATCTACTCCTTTGCAAATGCGCAATGCTAGCCCATGAAGATCGGCTAACATGGACGTGTAATGTCTAACCATAGTGAATAGTAAACCATGATCAGCGTAACAAATCGACATATTCTGCTACTCTGTAGCTTGGCTAAGGGTTAACTTTTTAATTAAAAAATCTTAGTAGCATGCAGTAACATTCCTTGATAGATCTACCCCTTTGCAAATGCTCAATGCTAGCCCATGACGATCGGCTAATACGAACGTGTAATGTCTAACCATAGTGAGTAGTAAACCAAGATCACCCTAACGAATCGACATATTTTGCTACTCTGTAGCTTGTCTAAGGGTTAACTTTTTAATTAAAAAAATCTTAGTAGCATGCAGTAACATTCCTTGATAGATCTACCCCTTTGCAAATGCGCAATGCTAGCCCATGAAGATCGGCTAACATGGACGTGTAGTGTCTAACCACAGTGAATAGTAAACCAAGATCACCCTAACGAATCGACATATTTTGCTACTCTGTAGCTTGTCTAAGGGTTAACTTTTTAATTAAAAAAATCTTAGTAGCATGCAGTAACATTCCTTGATAGATCTACTCCTTTGCAAATGCGCAATGCTAGCCCATGAAGATCGGCTAACATGGACGTGTAATGTCTAACCATAGTGAATAGTAAACCATGATCAGCGTAACAAATCGACATATTCTGCTACTCTGTAGCTTGTCTAAGGGTTAACTTTTTAATTAAAAAAATCTTAGTAGCATGCAGTAACATTCCTTGATAGATCTACCCCTTTGCAAATGCGCAATGCTAGCCCATGAAGATCGGCTAACATGGACGTGTAGTGTCTAACCACAGTGAATAGTAAACCAAGATCACCCTAACGAATCGACATATTTTGCTACTCTGTAGCTTGTCTAAGGGTTAACTTTTTAATTAAAAAATCTTAGTAGCATGCAGTAACATTCCTTGATAGATCTACTCCTTTGCAAATGCGCAATGCTAGCCCATGAAGATCGGCTAACATGGACGTGTAATGTCTAACCATAGTGAATAGTAAACCATGATCAGCGTAACAAATCGACATATTCTGCTACTCTGTAGCTTGGCTAAGGGTTAACTTTTTAATTAAAAAAATCTTAGCAGCATGCAGTAACATTCCTTGATAGATCTACTCCTTTGCAAATGCGCAATGCTAGCCCATGAAGATCGGCTAACATGGACGTGTAATGTCTAACCATAGTGAATAGTAAACCATGATCAGCGTAACAAATCGACATATTCTGCTACTCTGTAGCTTGTCTAAGGGTTAACTTTTTAATTAAAAAAATCTTAGTAGCATGCAGTAACATTCCTTGATAGATCTACCCCTTTGCAAATGCGCAATGCTAGCCCATGAAGATCGGCTAACATGGACGTGTAGTGTCTAACCACAGTGAATAGTAAACCAAGATCACCCTAACGAATCGACATATTTTGCTACTCTGTAGCTTGTCTAAGGGTTAACTTTTTAATTAAAAAATCTTAGTAGCATGCAGTAACATTCCTTGATAGATCTACCCCTTTGCAAATGCTCAATGCTAGCCCATGGCGATCGGCTAACATGGACGTGTAATGTCTAACCATAGTGAATAGTAAACCAAGATCACCCTAACGAATCGGCATATTTTGCTACTCTCTTGCTTGTCTAGGGTTAACTTTTTAATTAAAAAAATCTTAGTAGCATGCAGTAACATTCCTTGATAGATCTACCCCTTTGCAAATCCTCAATGCTAGCCCATGACGATCGGCTAATACGAACGTGTAATGTCTAACCATAGTGAGTAGTAAACCAAGATCACCCTAACGAATCGACATATTTTGCTACTCTGTAGCTTGTCTAAGGGTTAACTTTTAATTAAAAAAATCTTAGTAGCATGCAGTAACATTCCTTGATAGATCTACCCCTTTGCAAATGCGCACTGCTAGCCCATGAAGATCGGCTAACATGGACGTGTAGTGTCTAACCACAGTGAATAGTAAACCAAGATCACCCTAACGAATCGACACATTTTGCTACTCTGTAGCTTGTCTAAGGGTTAACTTTTTAATTAAAAAAATCTTAGTAGCATGCAGTAACATTCCTTGATAGATCTACTCCTTTGCAAATGCGCAATGCTAGCCCATGAAGATCGGCTAACATGGACGTGTAATGTCTAACCATAGTGAATAGTAAACCATGATCAGCGTAACAAATCGACATATTCTGCTACTCTGTAGCTTGGCTAAGGGTTAACTTTTTAATTAAAAAATCTTAGTAGCATGCAGTAACATTCCTTGATAGATCTACTCCTTTGCAAATGCGCAATGCTAGCCCATGAAGATCGGCTAACATGGACGTGTAATGTCTAACCATAGTGAATAGTAAACCATGATCAGCGTAGCAAATCGACATATTCTGCTACTCTGTAGCTTGGCTAAGGGTTAACTTTTTAATTAAAAAATCTTAGTAGCATGCAGTAACATTCCTTGATAGATCTACCCCTTTGCAAATGCTCAATGCTAGCCCATGACGATCGGCTAATACGAACGTGTAATGTCTAACCATAGTGCATAGTAAACCAAGATCACCCTAACGAATCGACATATTCTGCTACTCTGTAGCTTGGCTAAGGGTTAACTTTTTAATTAAAAAAATCTTAGCAGCATGCAGTAACATTCCTTGATAGATCTACTCCTTTGCAAATGCGCAATGCTAGCCCATGAAGATCGGCTAACATGGACGTGTAATGTCTAACCATAGTGAATAGTAAACCATGATCAGCGTAACAAATCGACATATTCTGCTACTCTGTAGCTTGGCTAAGGGTTAACTTTTTAATTAAAAAATCTTAGTAGCATGCAGTAACATTCCTTGATAGATCTACCCCTTTGCAAATGCTCAATGCTAGCCCATGACGATCGGCTAATACGAACGTGTAATGTCTAACCATAGTGCATAGTAAACCAAGATCACCCTAACGAATCGACATATTTTGCTACTCTGTAGCTTGTCTAAGGGTTAACTTTTTAATTAAAAAAATCTTAGTAGCATGCAGTAACATTCCTTGATAGATCTACCCCTTTGCAAATGCTCAATGCTAGCCCATGGCGATCGGCTAACATGGACGTGTAATGTCTAACCATAGTGAATAGTAAACCAAGATCACCCTAACGAATCGGCATATTTTGCTACTCTCTTGCTTGTCTAGGGGTTAACTTTTTAATTAAAAAAATCTTAGTAGCATGCAGTAACATTCCTTGATAGATCTACCCCTTTGCAAATGCGCACTGCTAGCCCATGAAGATCGGCTAACATGGACGTGTAGTGTCTAACCACAGTGAATAGTAAACCAAGATCACCCTAACGAATCGACACATTTTGCTACTCTGTAGCTTGTCTAAGGGTTAACTTTTTAATTAAAAAATCTTAGTAGCATGCAGTAACATTCCTTGATAGATCTACTCCTTTGCAAATGCGCAATGCTAGCCCATGAAGATCGGCTAACATGGACGTGTAATGTCTAACCATAGTGAATAGTAAACCATGATCAGCGTAACAAATCGACATATTCTGCTACTCTGTAGCTTGGCTAAGGGTTAACTTTTTAATTAAAAAATCTTAGTAGCATGCAGTAACATTCCTTGATAGATCTACCCCTTTGCAAATGCTCAATGCTAGCCCATGACGATCGGCTAATACGAACGTGTAATGTCTAACCATAGTGCATAGTAAACCAAGATCACCCTAACGAATCGACATATTTTGCTACTCTGTAGCTTGTCTAAGGGTTAACTTTTTAATTAAAAAAATCTTAGTAGCATGCAGTAACATTCCTTGATAGATCTACCCCTTTGCAAATGCGCACTGCTAGCCCATGAAGATCGGCTAACATGGACGTGTAGTGTCTAACCACAGTGAATAGTAAACCAAGATCACCCTAACGAATCGACACATTTTGCTACTCTGTAGCTTGTCTAAGGGTTAACTTTTTAATTAAAAAATCTTAGTAGCATGCAGTAACATTCCTTGATAGATCTACTCCTTTGCAAATGCGCAATGCTAGCCCATGAAGATCGGCTAACATGGACGTGTAATGTCTAACCATAGTGAATAGTAAACCAAGATCACCCTAACGAATCGACACATTTTGCTACTCTGTAGCTTGTCTAAGGGTTAACTTTTTAATTAAAAAATCTTAGTAGCATGCAGTAACATTCCTTGATAGATCTACTCCTTTGCAAATGCGCAATGCTAGCCCATGAAGATCGGCTAACATGGACGTGTAATGTCTAACCATAGTGCATAGTAAACCAAGATCACCCTAACGAATCGACATATTCTGCTACTCTGTAGCTTGGCTAAGGGTTAACTTTTTAATTAAAAAAATCTTAGCAGCATGCAGTAACATTCCTTGATAGATCTACTCCTTTGCAAATGCGCAATGCTAGCCCATGAAGATCGGCTAACATGGACGTGTAATGTCTAACCATAGTGAATAGTAAACCATGATCAGCGTAACAAATCGACATATTCTGCTACTCTGTAGCTTGGCTAAGGGTTAACTTTTTAATTAAAAAATCTTAGTAGCATGCAGTAACATTCCTTGATAGATCTACCCCTTTGCAAATGCTCAATGCTAGCCCATGACGATCGGCTAATACGAACGTGTAATGTCTAACCATAGTGCATAGTAAACCAAGATCACCCTAACGAATCGACATATTTTGCTACTCTGTAGCTTGTCTAAGGGTTAACTTTTTAATTAAAAAAATCTTAGTAGCATGCAGTAACATTCCTTGATAGATCTACCCCTTTGCAAATGCTCAATGCTAGCCCATGGCGATCGGCTAACATGGACGTGTAATGTCTAACCATAGTGAATAGTAAACCAAGATCACCCTAACGAATCGGCATATTTTGCTACTCTCTTGCTTGTCTAGGGGTTAACTTTTTAATTAAAAAAATCTTAGTAGCATGCAGTAACATTCCTTGATAGATCTACCCCTTTGCAAATCCTCAATGCTAGCCCATGACGATCGGCTAATACGAACGTGTAATGTCTAACCATAGTGAGTAGTAAACCAAGATCACCCTAACGAATCGACATATTTTGCTACTCTGTAGCTTGTCTAAGGGTTAACTTTTTAATTAAAAAAATCTTAGTAGCATGCAGTAACATTCCTTGATAGATCTACCCCTTTGCAAATGCGCACTGCTAGCCCATGAAGATCGGCTAACATGGACGTGTAGTGTCTAAACACAGTGAATAGTAAACCAAGATCACCCTAACGAATCGACACATTTTGCTACTCTGTAGCTTGTCTAAGGGTTAACTTTTTAATTAAAAAAATCTTAGTAGCATGCAGTAACATTCCTTGATAGATCTACTCCTTTGCAAATGCGCAATGCTAGCCCATGAAGATCGGCTAACATGGACGTGTAATGTCTAACCATAGTGAATAGTAAACCATGATCAGCGTAACAAATCGACATATTCTGCTACTCTGTAGCTTGGCTAAGGGTTAACTTTTTAATTAAAAAATCTTAGTAGCATGCAGTAACATTCCTTGATAGATCTACCCCTTTGCAAATGCTCAATGCTAGCCCATGACGATCGGCTAATACGAACATGTAATGTCTAACCATAGTGCATAGTAAACCAAGATCACCCTAACGAATCGACATATTTTGCTACTCTGTAGCTTGTCTAAGGGCTAACATTTTAATTAAAAAAATCTTAGTAGCATGCAGTAACATTCCTTGATAGATCTACCCTTTGCAAATCCTCAATGCTAGCCCATGACGATCGGCTAATACGAACGTGTAATGTCTAACCATAGTGAGTAGTAAACCAAGATCACCCTAACGAATCGACATATTTTGCTACTCTGTAGCTTGTCTAAGGGTTAACTTTTTAATTAAAAAAATCTTAGTAGCATGCAGTAACATTCCTTGATAGATCTACCCCTTTGCAAATGCGCACTGCTAGCCCATGAAGATCGGCTAACATGGACGTGTAGTGTCTAACCACAGTGAATAGTAAACCAAGATCACCCTAATGAATCGACACATTTTGCTACTCTGTAGCTTGTCTAAGGGTTAACTTTTTAATTAAAAAAATCTTAGTAGCATGCAGTAACATTCCTTGATAGATCTACTCCTTTGCAAATGCGCAATGCTAGCCCATGAAGATCGGCTAACATGGACGTGTAATGTCTAACCATAGTGAATAGTAAACCATGATCAGCGTAACAAATCGACATATTCTGCTACTCTGTAGCTTGGCTAAGGGTTAACTTTTTAATTAAAAAATCTTAGTAGCATGCAGTAACATTCCTTGATAGATCTACCCCTTTGCAAATGCTCAATGCTAGCCCATGACGATCGGCTAATACGAACGTGTAATGTCTAACCATAGTGCATAGTAAACCAAGATCACCCTAACGAATCGACATATTTTGCTACTCTGTAGCTTGTCTAAGGGTTAAATTTTAATTAAAAAAATCTTAGTAGCATGCAGTAACATTCCTTGATAGATCTACCCCTTTGCAAATGCTCAATGCTAGCCCATGGCGATCGGCTAACATGTACGTGTAATGTCTAGCCATAGTGCATAGTAAACCAAGATCACCCTAACGAATCGACATATTTTGCTACTCCGTAGCTTGTCTAAGGGTTAACTTTTTAATTAAAAAAATCTTAGTAGCATGCAGTAACATTCCTTGATAGATCTACCCCTTTGCAAATGCTCAATGCTAGCCCATGGCGATCGGCTAACATGGACGTGTAATGTCTAACCATAGTGAATAGTAAACCAAGATCACCCTAACGAATCGGCATATTTTGCTACTCTCTAGCTTGTCTAGGGGTTAACTTTTTAATTAAAAAATTCTTAGTAGCATGCAGTAACATTCCTTGATAGATCTACCCCTTTGCAAATGCGCACTGCTAGCCCATGAAGATCGGCTAACATGGACGTGTAGTGTCTAACCACAGTGAATAGTAAACCAAGATCACCCTAACGAATCGACACATTTTGCTACTCTGTAGCTTGTCTAAGGGTTAACTTTTTAATTAAAAAAATCTTAGTAGCATGCAGTAACATTCCTTGATAGATCTACTCCTTTGCAAATGCGCAATGCTAGCCCATGAAGATCGGCTAACATGGACGTGTAATGTCTAACCATAGTGAATAGTAAACCATGATCAGCGTAACAAATCGACATATTCTGCTACTCTGTAGCTTGGCTAAGGGTTAACTTTTTAATTAAAAAATCTTAGTAGCATGCAGTAACATTCCTTGATAGATCTACCCCTTTGCAAATGCTCAATGCTAGCCCATGACGATCGGCTAATACGAACATGTAATGTCTAACCATAGTGCATAGTAAACCAAGATCACCCTAACGAATCGACATATTTTGCTACTCTGTAGCTTGTCTAAGGGGTTAACTTTTTAATTAAAAAAATCTTAGTAGCATGCAGTAACATTCCTTGATAGATCTACCCCTTTGCAAATCCTCAATGCTAGCCCATAACGATCGGCTAATACGAACGTGTAATGTCTAACCATAGTGAGTAGTAAACCAAGATCACCCTAACGAATCGACATATTTTGCTACTCTGTAGCTTGTCTAAGGGTTAACTTTTTAATTAAAAAAATCTTAGTAGCATGCAGTAACATTCCTTGATAGATCTACCCCTTTGCAAATGCGCACTGCTAGCCCATGAAGATCGGCTAACATGGACGTGTAGTGTCTAACCACAGTGAATAGTAAACCAAGATCACCCTAATGAATCGACACATTTTGCTACTCTGTAGCTTGTCTAAGGGTTAACTTTTTAATTAAAAAAATCTTAGTAGCATGCAGTAACATTCCTTGATAGATCTACTCCTTTGCAAATGCGCAATGCTAGCCCATGAAGATCGGCTAACATGGACGTGTAATGTCTAACCATAGTGAATAGTAAACCATGATCAGCGTAACAAATCGACATATTCTGCTACTCTGTAGCTTTGCTAAGGGTTAACTTTTTAATTAAAAAATCTTAGTAGCATGCAGTAACATTCCTTGATAGATCTACCCCTTTGCAAATCCTCAATGCTAGCCCATGACGATCGGCTAATACGAACGTGTAATGTCTAACCATAGTGCATAGTAAACCAAGATCACCCTAACGAATCGACATATTTTGCTACTCTGTAGCTTGTCTAAGGGTTAAATTTTAATTAAAAAAATCTTAGTAGCATGCAGTAACATTCCTTGATAGATCTACCCCTTTGCAAATGCTCAATGCTAGCCCATGGCGATCGGCTAACATGTACGTGTAATGTCTAGCCATAGTGCATAGTAAACCAAGATCACCCTAACGAATCGACATATTTTGCTACTCCGTAGCTTGTCTAAGGGTTAACTTTTTAATTAAAAAAATCTTAGTAGCATGCAGTAACATTCCTTGATAGATCTACCCCTTTGCAAATGCTCAATGCTAGCCCATGGCGATCGGCTAACATGGACGTGTAATGTCTAACCATAGTGAATAGTAAACCAAGATCACCCTAACGAATCGGCATATTTTGCTACTCTCTAGCTTGTCTAGGGGTTAACTTTTTAATTAAAAAAATCTTAGTAGCATGCAGTAACATTCCTTGATAGATCTACCCCTTTGCAAATGCGCACTGCTAGCCCATGAAGATCGGCTAACATGGACGTGTAGTGTCTAACCACAGTGAATAGTAAACCAAGATCACCCTAACGAATCGACACATTTTGCTACTCTGTAGCTTGTCTAAGGGTTAACTTTTTAATTAAAAAAATCTTAGTAGCATGCAGTAACATTCCTTGATAGATCTACTCCTTTGCAAATGCGCAATGCTAGCCCATGAAGATCGGCTAACATGGACGTGTAGTGTCTAACCACAGTGAATAGTAAACCAAGATCACCCTAACGAATCGACATATTTTGCTACTCTGTAGCTTGTCTAAGGGTTAACTTTTTAATTAAAAAAATCTTAGTAGCATGCAGTAACATTCCTTGATAGATCTACTCCTTTGCAAATGCGCAATGCTAGCCCATGAAGATCGGCTAACATGGACGTGTAATGTCTAACCATAGTGAATAGTAAACCATGATCAGCGTAACAAATCGACATATTCTGCTACTCTGTAGCTTGGCTAAGGGTTAACTTTTTAATTAAAAAATCTTAGTAGCATGCAGTAACATTCCTTGTTAGATCTACCCCTTTGCAAATGCTCAATGCTAGCCCATGGCGATCGGCTAACATGGACGTGTAATGTCTAGCCATAGTGCACAGTAAACCAAGATCACCCTAACGAATCGACATATTTTGCTACTCTGTAGCTTGTCTAAGGGTTAACTTTTTAATTAAAAAAATCTTAGTAGCATGCAGTAACATTCCTTGATAGATCTACCCCTTTGCAAATGCTCAATGCTAGCCCATGGCGATCGGCTAACATGGACGTGTAATGTCTAACCATAGTGAATAGTAAACCAAGATCACCCTAACGAATCGGCATATTTTGCTACTCTCTAGCTTGTCTAGGGGTTAACTTTTTAATTAAAAAAATCTTAGTAGCATGCAGTAACATTCCTTGATAGATCTACCCCTTTGCAAATCCTCAATGCTAGCCCATGACGATCGGCTAATACGAACGTGTAATGTCTAACCATAGTGAGTAGTAAACCAAGATCACCCTAACGAATCGACATATTTTGCTACTCTGTAGCTTGTCTAAGGGTTAACTTTTAATTAAAAAAATCTTAGTAGCATGCAGTAACATTCCTTGATATATCTACCCCTTTGCAAATGCGCAATGCTAGCCCATGAAGATCGGCTAACATGGACGTGTAGTGTCTAACCACAGTGAATAGTAAACCAAGATCACCCTAACGAATCGACATATTTTGCTACCCTGTAGCTTGTCTAACGGTTAACTTTTTAATTAAAAAAATCTTAGTAGCATGCAGTAACATTCCTTGATAGATCTACTCCTTTGCAAATGCGCAATGCTAGCCCATGAAGATCGGCTAACATGGACGTGTAATGTCTAACCATAGTGAATAGTAAACCATGATCAGCGTAACAAATCGACATATTCTGCTACTCTGTAGCTTGTCTAAGGGTTAACTTTTTAATTAAAAAAATCTTAGTAGGATGCAGTAACATTCCTTGATAGATCTACCCCTTTGCAAATGCGCAATGCTAGCCCATGAAGATCGGCTAACATGGACGTGTAGTGTCTAACCACAGTGAATAGTAAACCAAGATCACCCTAACGAATCGACATATTTTGCTACTCTGTAGCTTGTCTAAGGGTTAACTTTTTAATTAAAAAATCTTAGTAGCATGCAGTAACATTCCTTGATAGATCTACTCCTTTGCAAATGCGCAATGCTAGCCCATGAAGATCGGCTAACATGGACGTGTAATGTCTAACCATAGTGAATAGTAAACCATGATCAGCGTAACAAATCGACATATTCTGCTACTCTGTAGCTTGTCTAAGGGTTAACTTTTTAATTAAAAAAATCTTAGTAGGATGCAGTAACATTCCTTGATAGATCTACCCCTTTGCAAATGCGCAATGCTAGCCCATGAAGATCGGCTAACATGGACGTGTAGTGTCTAACCACAGTGAATAGTAAACCAAGATCACCCTAACGAATCGACATATTTTGCTACTCTGTAGCTTGTCTAAGGGTTAACTTTTTAATTAAAAAAATCTTAGTAGCATGCAGTAACATTCCTTGATAGATCTACTCCTTTGCAAATGCGCAATGCTAGCCCATGAAGATCGGCTAACATGGACGTGTAATGTCTAACCATAGTGCATAGTAAACCAAGATCACCCTAACGAATCGACATATTTTGCTACTCTGTAGCTTGTCTAAGGGTTAACTTTTTAATTAAAAAAATCTTAGTAGCATGCAGTAACATTCCTTGATAGATCTACCCCTTTGCAAATCCTCAATGCTAGCCCATGACGATCGGCTAATACGAACGTGTAATGTCTAACCATAGTGCATAGTAAACCAAGATCACCCTAACGAATCGACATATTTTGCTACTCTGTAGCTTGTCTAAGGGTTAAATTTTAATTAAAAAAATCTTAGTAGCATGCAGTAACATTCCTTGATAGATCTACCCCTTTGCAAATGCTCAATGCTAGCCCATGGCGATCGGCTAACATGTACGTGTAATGTCTAGCCATAGTGCATAGTAAACCAAGATCACCCTAACGAATCGACATATTTTGCTACTCCGTAGCTTGTCTAAGGGTTAACTTTTTAATTAAAAAAATCTTAGTAGCATGCAGTAACATTCCTTGATAGATCTACCCTTTGCAAATGCTCAATGCTAGCCCATGGCGATCGGCTAACATGGACGTGTAATGTCTAACCATAGTGAATAGTAAACCAAGATCACCCTAACGAATCGGCATATTTTGCTACTCTCTAGCTTGTCTAGGGGTTAACTTTTTAATTAAAAAAATCTTAGTAGCATGCAGTAACATTCCTTGATAGATCTACCCCTTTGCAAATGCGCACTGCTAGCCCATGAAGATCGGCTAACATGGACGTGTAGTGTCTAACCACAGTGAATAGTAAACCAAGATCACCCTAACGAATCGACACATTTTGCTACTCTGTAGCTTGTCTAAGGGTTAACTTTTTAATTAAAAAAATCTTAGTAGCATGCAGTAACATTCCTTGATAGATCTACTCCTTTGCAAATGCGCAATGCTAGCCCATGAAGATCGGCTAACATGGACGTGTAGTGTCTAACCACAGTGAATAGTAAACCAAGATCACCCTAACGAATCGACACATTTTGCTACTCTGTAGCTTGTCTAAGGGTTAACTTTTTAATTAAAAAAATCTTAGTAGCATGCAGTAACATTCCTTGATAGATCTACTCCTTTGCAAATGCGCAATGCTAGCCCATGAAGATCGGCTAACATGGACGTGTAATGTCTAACCATAGTGAATAGTAAACCATGATCAGCGTAACAAATCGACATATTCTGCTACTCTGTAGCTTGGCTAAGGGTTAACTTTTTAATTAAAAAATCTTAGTAGCATGCAGTAACATTCCTTGTTAGATCTACCCCTTTGCAAATGCTCAATGCTAGCCCATGGCGATCGGCTAACATGGACGTGTAATGTCTAGCCATAGTGCACAGTAAACCAAGATCACCCTAACGAATCGACATATTTTGCTACTCTGTAGCTTGTCTAAGGGTTAACTTTTTAATTAAAAAAATCTTAGTAGCATGCAGTAACATTCCTTGATAGATCTACCCCTTTGCAAATGCTCAATGCTAGCCCATGGCGATCGGCTAACATGGACGTGTAATGTCTAACCATAGTGAATAGTAAACCAAGATCACCCTAACGAATCGGCATATTTTGCTACTCTCTAGCTTGTCTAGGGGTTAACTTTTTAATTAAAAAAATCTTAGTAGCATGCAGTAACATTCCTTGGTAGATCTACCCCTTTGCAAATCCTCAATGCTAGCCCATGACGATCGGCTAATACGAACGTGTAATGTCTAACCATAGTGAGTAGTAAACCAAGATCACCCTAACGAATCGACATATTTTGCTACTCTGTAGCTTGTCTAAGGGTTAACTTTTTAATTAAAAAAATCTTAGTAGCATGCAGTAACATTCCTTGATATATCTACCCCTTTGCAAATGCGCAATGCTAGCCCATGAAGATCGGCTAACATGGACGTGTAGTGTCTAACCACAGTGAATAGTAAACCAAGATCACCCTAACGAATCGACATATTTTGCTACCCTGTAGCTTGTCTAACGGTTAACTTTTTAATTAAAAAAATCTTAGTAGCATGCAGTAACATTCCTTGATAGATCTACTCCTTTGCAAATGCGCAATGCTAGCCCATGAAGATCGGCTAACATGGACGTGTAATGTCTAACCATAGTGAATAGTAAACCATGATCAGCGTAACAAATCGACATATTCTGCTACTCTGTAGCTTGTCTAAGGGTTAACTTTTTAATTAAAAAAATCTTAGTAGGATGCAGTAACATTCCTTGATAGATCTACCCCTTTGCAAATGCGCAATGCTAGCCCATGAAGATCGGCTAACATGGACGTGTAGTGTCTAACCACAGTGAATAGTAAACCAAGATCACCCTAACGAATCGACATATTTTGCTACTCTGTAGCTTGTCTAAGGGTTAACTTTTTAATTAAAAAAATCTTAGTAGCATGCAGTAACATTCCTTGATAGATCTACTCCTTTGCAAATGCGCAATGCTAGCCCATGAAGATCGGCTAACATGGACGTGTAGTGTCTAACCACAGTGAATAGTAAACCAAGATCACCCTAACGAATCGACATATTTTGCTACCCTGTAGCTTGTCTAACGGTTAACTTTTTAATTAAAAAAATCTTAGTAGCATGCAGTAACATTCCTTGATAGATCTACTCCTTTGCAAATGCGCAATGCTAGCCCATGAAGATCGGCTAACATGGACGTGTAGTGTCTAACCACAGTGAATAGTAAACCAAGATCACCCTAACGAATCGACATATTTTGCTACTCTGTAGCTTGTCTAAGGGTTAACTTTTTAATTAAAAAAATCTTAGTAGCATGCAGTAACATTCCTTGATAGATCTACTCCTTTGCAAATGCGCAATGCTAGCCCATGAAGATCGGCTAATACGAACGTGTAATGTCTAACCATAGTGAGTAGTAAACCAAGATCACCCTAACGAATCGACATATTTTGCTACTCTGTAGCTTGTCTAAGGGTTAACTTTTTAATTAAAAAAATCTTAGTAGCATGCAGTAACATTCCTTGATATATCTACCCCTTTGCAAATGCGCAATGCTAGCCCATGAAGATCGGCTAACATGGACGTGTAGTGTCTAACCACAGTGAATAGTAAACCAAGATCACCCTAACGAATCGACATATTTTGCTACCCTGTAGCTTGTCTAACGGTTAACTTTTTAATTAAAAAAATCTTAGTAGCATGCAGTAACATTCCTTGATAGATCTACTCCTTTGCAAATGCGCAATGCTAGCCCATGAAGATCGGCTAACATGGACGTGTAATGTCTAACCATAGTGAATAGTAAACCATGATCAGCGTAACAAATCGACATATTCTGCTACTCTGTAGCTTGTCTAAGGGTTAACTTTTTAATTAAAAAAATCTTAGTAGGATGCAGTAACATTCATTGATAGATCTACCCCTTTGCAAATGCGCAATGCTAGCCCATGAAGATCGGCTAACATGGACGTGTAGTGTCTAACCACAGTGAATAGTAAACCAAGATCACCCTAACGAATCGACATATTTTGCTACTCTGTAGCTTGTCTAAGGGTTAACTTTTTAATTAAAAAAATCTTAGTAGCATGCAGTAACATTCCTTGATAGATCTACTCCTTTGCAAATGCGCAATGCTAGCCCATGAAGATCGGCTAACATGGACGTGTAGTGTCTAACCACAGTGAATAGTAAACCAAGATCACCCTAACGAATCGACATATTTTGCTACCCTGTAGCTTGTCTAACGGTTAACTTTTTAATTAAAAAAATCTTAGTAGCATGCAGTAACATTCCTTGATAGATCTACTCCTTTGCAAATGCGCAATGCTAGCCCATGAAGATCGGCTAACATGGACGTGTAGTGTCTAACCACAGTGAATAGTAAACCAAGATCACCCTAACGAATCGACATATTCTGCTACTCTGTAGCTTGGCTAAGGGTTAACTTTTTAATTAAAAAATCTTAGTAGCATGCAGTAACATTCCTTGATAGATCTACCCCTTTGCAAATGCTCAATGCTAGCCCATGACGATCGGCTAATACGAACGTGTAATGTCTAACCATAGTGCATAGTAAACCAAGATCACCCTAACGAATCGACATATTTTGCTACTCTGTAGCTTGTCTAAGGGTTAACTTTTTAATTAAAAAAATCTTAGTAGCATGCAGTAACATTCCTTGATAGATCTACCCCTTTGCAAATGCGCAATGCTAGCCCATGAAGATCGGCTAACATGGACGTGTAGTGTCTAACCACAGTGAATAGTAAACCAAGATCACCCTAACGAATCGACACATTTTGCTACTCTGTAGCTTGTCTAAGGGTTAACTTTTTAATTAAAAAAATCTTAGTAGCATGCATTAACATTCCTTGATAGATCTACTCCTTTGCAAATGCGCAATGCTAGCCCATGAAGATCGGCTAACATGGACGTGTAATGTCTAACCATAGTGAATAGTAAACCATGATCAGCGTAACAAATCGACATATTCTGCTACTCTGTAGCTTGGCTAAGGGTTAACTTTTTAATTAAAAAATCTTAGTAGCATGTAGTAACATTCCTTGATAGATCTACCCCTTTGCAAATGCTCAATGCTAGCCCATGGCGATCGGCTAACATGGACGTGTAATGTCTAGCCATAGTGCATAGTAAACCAAGATCACCCTAACGAATCGACATATTTTGCTACTCTGTAGCTTGTCTAAGGGTTAACTTTTTAATTAAAAAAATCTTAGTAGCATGCAGTAACATTCCTTGATAGATCTACCCCTTTGCAAATGCTCAATGCTAGCCCATGGCGATCGGCTAACATGGACGTGTAATGTCTAACCATAGTGAATAGTAAACCAAGATCACCCTAACGAATCGGCATATTTTGCTACTCTCTAGCTTGTCTAGGGGTTAACTTTTTAATTAAAAAAATCTTAGTAGCATGCAGTAACATTCCTTGATAGATCTACCCCTTTGCAAATCCTCAATGCTAGCCCATGACGATCGGCTAATACGAACGAGTAATGTCTAACCATAGTGAGTAGTAAACCAAGATCACCCTAACGAATCGACATATTTTGCTACTCTGTAGCTTGTCTAAGGGTTAACTTTTTAATTAAAAAAATCTTAGTAGCATGCAGTAACATTCCTTGATAGATCTACCCCTTTGCAAATGCGCAATGCTAGCCCATGAAGATCGGCTAACATGGACGTGTAGTGTCTAACCACAGTGAATAGTAAACCAAGATCACCCTAACGAATCGACATATTTTGCTACTCTGTAGCTTGTCTAAGGGTTAACTTTTTAATTAAAAAAATCTTAGTAGCATGCAGTAACATTCCTTGATAGATCTACCCCTTTGCAAATGCTCAATGCTAGCCCATGGCGATCGGCTAACATGGACGTGTAATGTCTAACCATAGTGAATAGTAAACCAAGATCACCCTAACGAATCGGCATATTTTGCTACTCTCTAGCTTGTCTAGGGGTTAACTTTTTAATTAAAAAAATCTTAGTAGCATGCAGTAACATTCCTTGATAGATCTACCCCTTTGCAAATCCTCAATGCTAGCCCATGACGATCGGCTAATACGAACGAATAATGTCTAACCATAGTGAGTAGTAAACCAAGATCACCCTAACGAATCGACATATTTTGCTACTCTGTAGCTTGTCTAAGGGTTAACTTTTTAATTAAAAAAATCTTAGTAGCATGCAGTAACATTCCTTGATAGATCTACCCCTTTGCAAATGCGCAATGATAGCCCATGAAGATCGGCTAACATGGACGTGTAGTGTCTAACCATAGTGAATAGTAAACCAAGATCACCCTAACGAATCGGCATATTTTGCTACTCTCTAGCTTGTCTAGGGGTTAACTTTTTAATTAAAAAAATCTTAGTAGCATGCAGTAACATTCCTTGATAGATCTACCCCTTTGCAAATCCTCAATGCTAGCCCATGACGATCGGCTAATACGAACGAGTAATGTCTAACCATAGTGAGTAGTAAACCAAGATCACCCTAACGAATCGACATATTTTGCTACTCTGTAGCTTGTCTAAGGGTTAACTTTTTAATTAAAAAAATCTTAGTAGCATGCAGTAACATTCCTTGATAGATCTACCCCTTTGCAAATGCGCAATGCTAGCCCATTAAGATCGGCTAACATGGACGTGTAGTGTCTAACCACAGTGAATAGTAAACCAAGATCACCCTAACGAATCGACATATTTTGCTACTCTGTAGCTTGTCTAAGGGTTAACTTTTTAATTAAAAAAATCTTAGTAGCATGCAGTAACATTCCTTGATAGATCTACCCCTTTGCAAATGCTCAATGCTAGCCCATGGCGATCGGCTAACATGGACGTGTAATGTCTAACCATAGTGAATAGTAAACCAAGATCACCCTAACGAATCGGCATATTTTGCTACTCTCTAGCTTGTCTAGGGGTTAACTTTTTAATTAAAAAAATCTTAGTAGCATGCAGTAACATTCCTTGATAGATCTACCCCTTTGCAAATCCTCAATGCTAGCCCATGACGATCGGCTAATACGAACGAGTAATGTCTAACCATAGTGAGTAGTAAACCAAGATCACCCTAACGAATCGACATATTTTGCTACTCTGTAGCTTGTCTAAGGGTTAACTTTTTAATTAAAAAAATCTTAGTAGCATGCAGTAACATTCCTTGATAGATCTACCCCTTTGCAAATGCGCAATGCTAGCCCATGAAGATCGGCTAACATGGACGTGTAGTGTCTAACCACAGTGAATAGTAAACCAAGATCACCCTAACGAATCGACATATTTTGCTACTCTGTAGCTTGTCTAAGGGTTAACTTTTTAATTAAAAAAATCTTAGTAGCATGCAGTAACATTCCTTGATAGATCTACTCCTTTGCAAATGCGCAATGCTAGCCCATGAAGATCGGCTAACATGGACGTGTAATGTCTAACCATAGTGAATAGTAAACCATGATCAGCGTAACAAATCGACATATTCTGCTACTCTGTAGCTTGGCTAAGGGTTAACTTTTTAATTAAAAAATCTTAGTAGCATGCAGTAACATTCCTTGATAGATCTACCCCTTTGCAAATGCTCAATGCTAGCCCATGACGATCGGCTAATACGAACGTGTAATGTCTAACCATAGTGCATAGTAAACCAAGATCACCCT